>NC_044916.1:31347589-31430350 GCF_003576645.1 Ipomoea triloba | reverse complement strand
TTTTTTTTTTTTTTTTTTTTTTTTTTTTTTTTTTTTTTTTTTTTTTTTTTTTTTTTTTTTTTTTTTTTTTTTTTTTTTTTTTTTTTTTTTTTTTTTTTTTTTTTTTTTTTATAACTAGACAAACAGTTTATTCTATATTTTATTGTATCAGTTACTAAAGATTCTTTTGTGCCTTGGTCTTTCTATGCACTTGTTATGTCTATTTGCATCTAATGCAAAACTGAAAATGGCACAGGTGCGCAACAAGTTTGATGGGAAAATCTATGTGGTGGCCGAATCTAGACTATCTGAGCTTCCTTTAGAAAAAGCAAAAAAAGGCACCACCAATGGTGCTGTTAATGATACCCAAAATTCAAATCCCAAGTCCAAGCCTTCTGGTGGTAAATCAAAGAATTTGGATACTTACGAGATTTTGGATAAAATCTCAGGGTCTTCACTTGTTGGGAAGAAGTGAGAATTTACCCTTGTTCTTAATTGCATTTCATTATTTTAGTGCACTTCTTTTCCAGCTTTTAATGTCTTTTGTGTGAACCCACAGTATAGGTTTCTTCTGTAACTGTCTTTTCCCTTAATAAATCTAGTATTTACTGTATAGATCAGACTGGTTATCCCTTTTTTTTTTTTTTGCAATTGATTGATAAATATTAACTCATTTATGCTACAAACTACTCCTATCAAAGAAGAGAATATGATTTTTAGTGTTTGTCTTGGTTCTCTAACGAGACTCCTTCTCTTTTGATTTAATATGGCTGCTTTTGCACTTGGAGCCACTGTAATTGTTTTACATTAGTCTTGTTTTTTTTTTTTGGCTGGTGAAATTTATAATGAATGTTAATTGTATCAACACAGGCCACCTACTTATTTTATTGGTGTTTCTTTTACTCTTTTCCTCTTCTGTTAATAAGACAATTCTTCTGTTATTTGCAGGTATGTACCATTGTTTGATTACTTTAAGGACTTCTCTGATACTGCATTCAGAGTTGTTGCAGATGATTATGTTACTTCTGATAGTGGTTCTGGCATTGTTCACTGTGCTCCTGCATTTGGTGAAGACGATTATCGTGTTTGTATTGAAAATCAGATAATTAACAAGGTTTGTGAATTTGTTAAAACTTGATGGTGACCTATGTGATGCATGGTTCTATTTTGTATATTTCAAAATTGCTTTAATGTTGTTAAGTAAGTATTAGTATAATGTAAATATACAATATTGTACCCTTAATGTATTGATGTGGTACAAACCAAATCATTAATGTTTGCATCATATCTATATGTTCCTACTGTAATTCATCAATTTATTTTTGTACGAATAGATTAATTACAAGTTGTAGTAATTGTACTCCGTAGATTATTCATATGGAAATAATTAATGATGTTTAGAAATGTGATTGGCTTTTGTCTTCAAATTTAGAATGGAAAATGATGCCATGTGAGTTCCTGTGTGTGTAGTCCCTTGTCATTCATGTATGTATGGATGCTTGTAAGAAATTTATGGACTCCTGTCTATGTAGTCCTTTACCTTTAAGTAAATGGCCTGTATATTTTATTCATGTCTATTTTTATATATAGCTTCTAGTTCTAATCAGCATAACAACTCATGTAAATCAACATATGCTACTTTTCTTCAAAGCTTTTATTGAGAATACCTTCTTTAGGGGGAGAACCTGATCGTAGCAGTGGATGATGATGGTTGTTTTACTGAGAGGGTTTCTGACTTTGCTCGTCGTTATGTAAAGGATGCAGACAAGGATATTATTCAAGCTGTTAAGGCAAGAAATTTCTCATATTATATTGTATTATATTTTATTTCATTATTTTTACACAGGTTTTAGCTATACTGTTTGCACAGGAGTCTATTTTCCCCTATTTCCTGTGAGTGTTTTGTATAGGGCTCTACTTACTAGAATGAATTGGGTTTATCATAATGAAAATATCTCATTTGATGTCATTTATAGTTGACTCAAGTCATATGTTAATTGTATCCACTTTCTTCCTGTAAATCCATACATCCAATGTGTTTTTTTTTTTGCTGCTGCTTATTCTGATGAAGCATTGCTCTTTGATCAGGAGAAAGGAAGGCTTGTGAAGTCTGGGAATTTTACCCATTCCTATCCATTTTGTTGGAGATCTGACACACCACTGATTTACAGAGCAGTGCCCAGCTGGTATCAAATATAAATTATACTTCTGGAGTACTAAGCTGTTGGCATTGCATTTTTTTTTATCAATGCATCATTCAGTACCTTACTTCTGGAGTACTAAGCTGTTGGCATTGCATTTTTTTTTATCAATGCATCATTCAGTACCTTTTAACGTATTGTTTCTGCCCTGAAATTATGGTGCCATATTTATCTTCAATTACAATCCTTCAGTTGTACCCTGTTTAACAGATTTCATACTTCTAGTTTCATCCTCCATAATTACGGGATCACATAATTCCTTTAACCAATGCCACTTAGTAGGAACGAGGTTTTGATTTGGTTTAGTGTTAGTGGACTGTTATTCGTTTTTGTAATTAAATATGAAATCATGTTGACAGGTCCTAGTCTATATGGAGCACTGAAATCAATCTGTGTTTTATTGTTGTTGTCATTACTCTGGTTATTTTTTCTTTCCTTAGAAGAATGATAAAGAGTATGTCCTATATTTGTACTATTCTTTACCACAGCACTAAAACTTACTTTCTTTGATGTGTTCTATACCTTGAAAGTTCTGTTGATTTATGGTTTAGTTTTCAAGTTCAGATGCTCATACTCAATCTTGCACATATGTTGCTCTTTTATCCAATGCAGTTTTGTTTTAGCAATGCTTAACTTTACAAATTTTCTTTTTAATATTTCTTTGCATTCCTGTTGACATCCAAATCACAAGTTTTCCCTCTCATATTTAGGTTTGTTGCAGTAGAGAAGATAAAGGATCAATTGTTAATGAACAATAAAGAAACATACTGGGTTCCTGATTTTGTGAAGGTTAGAATTCCTTCCTTTTACATGCATGAGTATTTATATGATGCATTCATATCATTACTGTGCTGTTTATGTTGTATTAAGGTTTCGCTCCTAAATCCATTCCATTGCTTTCCTAACTCTTCTCCTTTTATGCTGCTATTGCTTCTAGATTTTTCCTTATAAACTACTAGTCACTTTATACTTTTGAATATGTAGTATAGAATTATCAAGATTGTTGCCAATTTTCTTTATGAATTGGTGTTGCCATACCTTGGTTTGCTTTTCCAACCTCCTGTATATTTTCTCTCATTATTTTTTCCTTTTCTGGGATGGATCAATGTTGGGAAACTGCCACTAGTGTTGTGAAAGGCTTTTGATTTCCTGTTACTATGTCAGTTTTGTGGATCTCTGTTTCCTATCCTCATCAGGTTTTGTGAAGTATGCATTGTTCATTGTGTAATGCTGCCTATGTGCTTTTTAGAATGGTATCAAGGACCAGTTGAATTTCTTTATTTTTCATTCTCAGATACTAATTTATCACTTGATATTTTTAATGAGGTGTGTCCTTTGACAGGAAAAGCGCTTTCATAATTGGCTAGAAAATGCAAGGGATTGGGCTGTTAGTCGAAGTAGGTTCTGGGGAACTCCACTTCCTGTATGGAGAAGTGAGGATGGCGAGGAGATTGTTGTTATGGATTCCATTGATAAACTGGAAAAGCTTTCGGGTGAAAAGGTTTGCATTGTTGATGTGGCTTTTTTGTTCTATCTTGAATGATGGCTATTTTTGTCCTATCTTGATTTGTATGATACTCTATCTTGCATCCACAAGTATCTTCTGCATTATGCAGTATGCTTATATATGCCATTTTATACTCTGCATTCCAAAACCAATGACATTGACTGTATGTTAAGAAAGAAGTCAGTCACTATACTTTGGTGTTTTATAGCTAACTTTTTTCCATGGACACACACAATGTGGAAATTTTATAGCTAATGTGGCATCATGTGTTAGAAATGCATCAACTTTCTGGTCATTCGATGCCAATCTGGCTGGAAATCTACAATTTTGCAAAGTTGTGCTGGAAATGGAAAATTGGGGACCCTGGTCAAGTTAATAATTTCATCAAATAATTTGGTGGCTGGAAAGGGCTATGTACATCAGTACATGAACAGTCCCTTTGCCCAGTTGCTGATGCCATATGCCACCTACTGAGAGTGCCATGTGTTTCAGTAGGTGTACTTTTATAATGTCTACATGCTCAGCGTGCTATTATCTAAAGATTAGATTACATGAGGTTAGGTGCGATTGTTTTTCTTAAATATTCCATTGGGTCCTTTTTATAATTGCAAAACACCTTGCTTTGCACAACTAGTAAAGCAAGTTGTTATTTTCTTATTATGTCACAAATCTATGATTATAATGTGCCTATATAGTGTTTCTATTTGTTCTATGACAATAATTACTACATTTATATTATATATTTTGAAGTTCTGATTTTGCTGATATTTTTATACTAGTTTCCTCCTTTTCAGTAGCTAACCATCCATATCTTCTCTCCCTGTGGCATGACTTGGTTGATCTTTGGGCTTTCAATTCATATTTGTCATGAACATCAATCTTTCATTGACAACAGAGGCTAATGCATTAATACTGCTTTGTATTTTTTAATTTAAATCTATTTATAATTTTTTGTTTTGACAAATTTAGCGAATCTAAATCATTCTTAGATTCAGAGCAAGTACTAAATTGCAATCTTTATTCTTCTGCAGGTGACAGACTTGCATCGCCATAAGATTGATCATATTACCATCCCCTCTAGTCGTGGATCTGAATTTGGAGTTCTTCGTCGTGTGGAGGATGTAAGAAAATTTCAGCAGTGTATTGACCGCATTGATGCTTTATTTTATATACTACATCTTTAAAGAATATATTATATTTTTCCTTTCGTCATATCCCTGAATTACATTTGACATTCTAATCATTATGCTAACATCATAAGACTACTTTGGATTTAAATAATACAAAGGGCACAAGTATTCTTCTTACCTATTCTTGTGTTCTAAAAGGGGTGCTGCTACTGATTGGCATCAAGCTGCCACAAAAGTGAAGTGGCACCACCTTTACACAGTATCCTAGATTTATGAGCAGGAATAGTTTTTGGTTGATCACATAGTAACCTAGATTTTTTTTTTTTTCAGTAATTCAGTGATCGTCATTTTAAGCTGTTGTATTTATGTTTGTTTTTCATTTCTACAGGTTTTTGATTGCTGGTTTGAAAGTGGATCCATGCCATATGCTTATATTCACTACCCTTTTGAAAATGTTAAACTCTTTGAAAACAATTTTCCCGGGCATTTTGTGGCTGAAGGGCTTGACCAAACCCGAGGATGGTGAGTTTTACTTTATTGTATTTTTCTTTCATATACATACTATAAACTGAATGTGTCCTTTTCTCTATGTGAATGGTGTGCTTGCCCGTTAAAAGATGTTATATTACTTTTCACGTCAATTAGTCTGCCCTGCCCCCTTCTTGGGGTGCTGTCAAGGGGCAAGCTGTATGGATTGGTATATTTGTGCTCTAGCTGGCCCTTTCTGGTGATGGAAGCACCTCCACTGCATTTTAGCTATTTTCACGTCAATTTTTTAGGTACAAATACATAGCCCCATCTTCATTGTCCTTACAGGGCAGGGTTGTACGAATGGTATAGATAGGGCCCTGGCGGCTCAAAGACAGAAATAGGAATAATTTTGGAATGAATGACAAAAATGGGAAGGTTTTAAAAAGTGGACAATTTTGGGAAAAACTCATTTGGGACATGAGTTTCTTGTGTAAGAAATGCAAATCCCAAATGAGTTTCTTGAAATTTTCGATTTTTTCTTTTTTTTAATGGTTGGTCAATGTGAAACGCAAGTCCACTTGCATTTCTCCCAAAATCGAGGCTACCGCTAACCAGAAGCTGCAAGTGATCTATCGGAAATATTCCAACACTCAGAAAGGTGGCGTTGCTCAGCTGCCTCCTGCCAAATTTCTATTGGCTCCTGTGCCATAGATACATTTCAGCTGCTGCTCTCTGTTCATCATCATCATCCAGTTGATTCGCTTGATTCTTCCTTATTGTGTGCTCATCATCTTTACTGTTTTTTTTTTTGATGAAATCTCTATGAACAAACTTATTATAATATTGTTTCAAAAAAAAAAAACTTAGTATAGTATAGAAAGTTCATTCACAAAATTTCTCGTTTGAAAATGAAAAGAAGAATTCTCTCTTTAATATAAAGGCTTTTTCCAGTTGCCAAGGATCTCACAAGTCACAAAGATATTATTTCTGGTGATTTTGGGAGAAATGCAAGTACTACTTACCTTGCGTTTCTCATATTATACGAGAAACACAAGTGGTGTTTCACGTTGACCAACCAAAAAATATGTTTTCAAAAATTTCAAGACACTCATTTGGGACATGCCTTTCTAGTCAGAAACGCATGTCGCAAATGAGTTTTTCCCAAAATTGTCCACTTTTTAAAACCTTCCCATTTTTGTCATTCATTTCAAAATTATCCTTATTTCTGTCTTTGACCCTGGCAATCCATGATGCCAAAGCATTCTTTCTAAAAATGGGTGACATTTTGGATGAAGTCAAATAAAAATTTAACATTACTTTGTTACTGATTCTTTTTATGGATCATAGAATAGGGTTTTGGCACGGTTTTCTTTTGTTCTTGCATTTCATTTGATTTCTCCCCGATGCACAGATCTGCTGTAATTCCAAATTTTTGTTTTATTTTTCTTCTTTCCAAAGCTACAGAATCTGCTTGTAGACTTTTTGCTTGTGGTGTTGTGCGTTGCTGACTCATAACTTTTTCTCCTGTCAATTGTGTATTACATTTTAATTTTTGGTAGTCTGGGAATTGGAGTTTAACCTTTTGCTGTTGCTTGTTGCAGGTTCTATACCCTCATGGTCTTGTCTACTGCACTGTTTGGAAAACCTGCTTTTAGAAATCTTATTTGCAATGGACTTGTCCTGGCTGAGGATGGAAAGAAGATGAGTAAGAGACTGAAGAACTATCCGCAACCTACGGAAGTTATAAATGATTATGGTGCTGTAAGTGGTGTCAATTATCGCTGTTATTACAGTATTGAGAATCAGAATAATATGCTTGTTTTTCTTGATGACTAATTTTTTAATGAACTAATGCTATTGTTCATGGTTTGTTGTGTAGGATGCCTTGCGATTATATCTGATTAACTCTCCAGTTGTTCGTGCTGAGCCCTTACGGTTCAGAAAAGAGGGAGTGTATGGAGTGGTAGGTTTCTAAATATTTGCTTGTTCTGGTTTGCCAGTAATAGTGCTCTGAACATCATTTTCTTTTTGTTTGTCTTAATGAGTTTACGTTTTAGCATTGGTATACTGTTCTTTCAACCTGTTAACTTCTGCTTTTGGTTGTTATTTCCTGCTTAGTTCTTAGTTTGCTAAGATTTCTGCCTACTGCCTTCTCTTATACTGCAGGTTAAAGATGTTTTTCTGCCATGGTATAATGCATATAGGTTCCTTGTTCAGAATGCAAAAAGATTTGAGGTTGATGGGCTTGGGGCATTTACTCCTTTTGATAAAAAAACTCTTCAATCTTCTTCAAATGTCCTTGATCAATGGATCAACTCAGCGACTGAAAGTTTAGTACATTTTGTTCGACTAGAGATGGCTGCGTACAGATTGTATACGGTTAGTTTTCTTTAACAAATATCGTTTTGGTTAGTGAATTATGGGATAATGAACTCAAGTATAGTTAGTGTATTGCCAATGGCTCTCTTTTTCCCTTGACCAAGCAGTCTAAGGTCTTGTTTCATTCTTTTCATTATTTATTCCCTCTTTTAGATGTATTTGGTCACTTGCTTGGTTTCCAAAAGAGACAAGTTTAAAAAAAAATATATATTTATGTGAAGTAGGCTTAATATTGGAAACGACTTAACAAGTGGAGTATAGTGTAGATTACTCTGTTAGTCTCTATTAAATAATGCCCTTCTCAGTTTGGAATTCATTATTTTGAACTGTGCTATGCCGGTGCACAGTATTTAGCAGCTGGTCATTCAGATCTATGTGTTTCTGTATGTAATGCAGGTGGTCAATAATCAATATTAACTTTTTCCACTCACCTTGCAGGTGGTTCCCTATCTGTTGAAATTTCTTGATAACTTGACAAATATTTACGTGCGGTTCAATCGTAAGAGGCTTAAAGGTCGTACAGGCGAGGAGGATTGCAAAACAGCTCTGTCTACTCTCTACCATGTATTCGAGCAATTCTCTGATATCTTGCTATTTAGTATTTCATTGTGTCATTAGCATGTTCGGTTATTGACAATTGGCAATTATTATTACCTGTAAAAAAGTGTTTGGTAGTCAAATATTATTATATAATACTGATAATTATGTCTGGTATAGACATTTCCTAGCTTTCATTTTGAAAAATTTTGCAGCCATGTTTGATGCCAACACATTTATATGCAACATTAGTGATTAGACAAACAAGGATAAGTGCATGTATCTATAACTTGGAATCATAGAACTTACAGTGATATAAATTTGAAGTTATGGATCTAAAAATAGGATAAAATGATTAGCTGTTCAGGATCAAATCTTTTTCATTTATTCATTCTAAATGCGTATATGTTGTTTGGTTGGTGGATACAGGTGCTCTTAACTTCATGCAAAGCAATGGCTCCATTCACACCTTTCTTTACTGAGGTTCTATATCAAAATTTAAGAAAAGTTCTCAATGGATCAGAGGGTAGTATTCATTATTGTAGTTTTCCGGAAGTAGAGGGGAAGGTACTACTTATTTACTTTTTAGTTATTTCTTAAAGGGTGATCATTGAATCATTATAACTGAATTTTTTAAACCTTTCATGTTCTAAAATTTATGTGATTCTAGAGATGGGAACGGATTGAACAAAGTGTTAGTAGGATGACGACGGTCATTGATCTTGCCCGTAATATCCGTGAGCGCCGTAACAAACCTCTAAAAACACCACTAAGGTAGTGTTTCTTGGACTATCTTTTACAGCTTTTGCTTCTGTCCCCCTTTATGCTGTGGAAACATAAAGGATAATACTATGAAATGTTATTCTTTTGTCATTTTATTTGTCAGGAACATGGTGGTCGTACATCCAGATGAAGATTTTCTTCAGGATATCAAGGAGAAACTAAAAGAGGTCTATTATTTTCTCTGAGTGTCTTATTATCTTATGCATCTTCTGAGTTGTTTTTTAATATATGACATGTTACATTGCGCCTTAGGTGAGCTGTAGTGAAGTTATCATATTAATGTATGCAATTAGGCAGACACTTTGAATGTGAAAAGTATACACTGCACCACATACTTGAGAACAATTTAAGAAAAGACTAAGTCAATCAAGGGAGACTCTTGAAAATTCTGTTTCACTTGTCCTTTGGTTGTGGGAATGGGCTTCCTTGATTCTTTTTTATTTAATTATATATATACACACACACACACACACACACAATTGAGTTTATGTTCTTCCGTATGAGTTAGGCTCTCTGTTTTATCTGATTTGTAATGGTATTGTGTCATTAAGCTGTTCTGTTGCTTGGAAAAATAATTGATAGAATTTTGTATTAATGTAATTCTTTTGAAATTTCTATTTCATTTTGTTTTTGTAGCATTCTACTGTTACTTTTTTTTTAATAACATTATGAGGCTCTCTCCTTGCACATTATTTGCTTTTTGTGGTACACAATTTGTCTCATTTCATTAACTTTATATGGTTTACATTGCATTACAGTTTGTGTTAGAGGAACTCAATGTTCTGTCTTTGGAGACATGTAGTAATACTTTGGAATATGCATCTTTACGCGCTGAACCTGACTTCAGGTGATTTGATTTATTATACTGAAATTGCATTATCTGGTCTTTGTATTTCTTTCTCTCATTTGTTGTCACCCCCTCAGTGTGTTAGGAAAAAGACTAGGAAAGTCAATGGGAGAAGTTGCAAAGGCAGTCAAGGCAATGTCAACCGAAGATATTCTGGCTTTTGAGAAAGCTGGAGAACTTACCTTTGCAAAACACACTTTGAAGCTTAGTGATATTAAGGTGCATAACTTGATATCAATTGGGTAATTGTGTGTGTATTATCTATGTATTCTGAGTGTCCAACTGTTTATTACTTTGGGATGGATGGTTAAGCCGGGTTGGTGTATGACGAAAGGACAAATTAGCCAGAAGAGAAACTTTATTCTGTAAATACATAGTTTGCATTGTTAGGTTCCCGCTTATAAATGGTTAAAGGATTGTGACAGTTATAACGGGTTTCCATTTAATTTTTTAGGTAAGATGCTATAACTTCATATTTGTAATTTTCTATCATATGCTTGTGTTGTAGATTATCCGGGGTTTTAAGCGTCCTGATAATCGGACAGAGGATGAGATAGATGCAGCTGGAGATGGTAACGGCAATCTCTACTATCCTTATTATTTTATAAGGATATATAAAAGATATGTATGATTCCAGTTCCTACTTAATTACATTTACAGGTGATGTGTTGGTGGTATTGGATTTGGTGATAGATGAGTCACAACTCAAGACTGGAGCTGCTCGCGAGGTATTGTTACGAGCCGCTTTGTTTGTTTCTGACATCAACTGGTCCTTACTTAGGTATTTGTTAATCCCTTTTTAATTGTTTGTGCAATTACTCTATAGATTGTTAATAGAGTTCAGAGGTTGAAAAAGGAATCTGCACTTGAGCCGACGGATGTAGTTCAGGTCTACTTCAGAGCAATAGACGATGATAAATCAGTTTCTCAGCAGGTTTTGGAGACACAGGTAACATAGTGATTTATTGAGGATTGTTAGTTTTTTTTTTGGAAAATTTGAGGATTGTTAGTTGGTGCTCTATGTATGGATGATTGAGTGGTGATTTCTCGTATTTTCTCTCTCATCAGAAACAATACATTACTGATGCAATTGCATCTCCATTGCTTCCTGCTGACTCGATTCCACCAAGTGCTGTATGTACTCTCAGCTCTCACTAACCGTTAAAGTGTGAACAATCTCAACCATTATATGATGTTACTTAACGGGGATTCGTACTATTGCAGGTGATTCTCGGAGAAAAAAGTTTCGATGGAGTGTCAGACCTCAAACTCTCGTTTACAATCACCTTAGCAAGAGCTTAGAAAATCCAAGTGTTTTTTTGTTGTTTCTGTGTTTCGGGTTATGGTGCAAGCAAGGTCAGGTCATCAAGTTTGTTTTTAGTATTTTGACTTATTTGAGGATGAGGGATGGATGGATCACACACTGCTAGACACAGTTTATCAAAGATATGTAACAAAATACGCACTTTTCTCATATCAAAATTTGTAACAAAAATATGCTACCATTGCTTTTACTCCATAGTATCTGCCTTTATAGTATTATCATTTGCATAATAATATACTCCGTATGTTTTAGAATATAACGTGTGTGTTTGTTAAAGTTCTACTATTTTAAGTTTTATGTTTCAGTGCTTAATAAAGTGCACGTTGCTTTTGGTGTTTTCTTTGTTTGTTACTATTTTTTGGTACAAAGGAGGGGCTCATTAAGTAATCCTAGGAGTCAAGGGGCCCCTATCTTCCGCACTTAAGAGGTCCAAGAGCTGATCAGGTGGGTCTTCGAGAATCGACATCCTCCAAACACTAGATTGGGCGATGTTGGCGAGCTTGTCTGTACATTGCAATGCTTATTTGTTACGGTGTATAAGTAAATAAATAGATAGCAAACAATTAATGAAAATCTTTATATATAATAAAGCCATTTTCAAGGCCACAAAATTTTCTCTCAAAAGTGTGAATGGGGAGTTAATTTTCATTTTGGTCCTTTGACAATGCCGAAAGTATCAAATTGGTTATTGACTATCAATTTTGATCAATTAAGTCCTCAATTATTGATTCTGTATCCGATTTGGTATTTTGTCAGTTGACTGTCAAGTGATTGTCTCTTTTGAGGAACAATTTGGTACATCGTCATAGTTGAGGAAGGAATCAAACTGGTAATTAACTTATATTTATTTGTATTTAAAAAAATATAAAATTATTTAACTTCAGTACTTTTATTTTTTTTTGGAGTTGAATCTAATAACTCAAATATTTTTTTCCTAAAATATTCTCTCTTTTTTTTTTTAAATAATTTAATTGAATTTTAAACATTATTTTAGAACTCTGTATAAAGATTATTTATGGAGAGAAAAATTATAGAACTTTATTAGTGTTTCAATCCAAGACATCATGTGATTCCTGTCCTATTTATTAAATATGTATTCCAACCACTTATTCTAAAGTTAGGTCCCTAACTAGACAAAAAAAATGTTGGTATAATAGTTTGTTGAAATGATTGGTTCATATTATTTTGATTTTAATATTTTTTAAAAAAATTATTTTTCCTACTTTACCTTCTATAAAAAGAAAGTGTAAAATAAATCTAATTGCATATATATGCGCGCATAATATTATTATCATGGAAGACTACCTCTTTACATTTGATGGCTTCGCCCCCTCTTCGTTCCGGGATTTCATATGTAGAACCATATTGCTCCTCATTTCATGGCAGAATGTGGAATCATAATGCTCTTCTTGTATTCATTGGAGAGATGTCACCGCCAAGAATGTATAGGGATACATCAAAAGTAGTTGGAAGTGTTTGTCTCCGATACAAAGAGATGTATTTATAAGTAGTTTAGGAAGTGCTTGTATACAAATTGTTAAGATGTAGATTTACGATGATCTTGTTAAACCAATCGTTAATATTGGAAATGCCAAGCGGCTAATTAAACATCACCATATTTAATCGTCATCATTAATTATTTTGGCCATGTGAACCATTTCCATATTTAAGAACATTCATTAAATACTCTTCCAAAATCAATATCTTGGGCGGGAATTTGCACACTCCGATTTTACGCTAAACGACAGCGTTTTTGCCCAATTCTTGGGCAGGAAATTACCCACCACTTTATTATAGATAGGATAGGATAGGATGATGATAGATAGATAGATAGATAGATAGATTTATAGAGAAAGAGCCTATCACTTATGGAATATATATAAATTTTGGGTTATGATAAGATCTGGTTTTGTCAAGAAAATCAATGGACTTAATGTCTTTTTAAAAGTAATGCTCTATCGGAGCTCACAAAGGAAACCTAATCAAGAAGTTGTCAGAGGTTAGGACATAAAGAGCATCTAAAAGAGAATATAAGGAAAAGTAGGTCATCAATATGACCAATAAGAGCGGTTGTTTCAGGTAATGCAACTTATTTGGATGCCTTCTACACCCATATGTGAAGCATAACTTGCTGTTGGGCCAAATTTATGACTTTGTGGTGCTTATTGTCAAGTGGGATCATTTTTGCCTTTTATTACGAGACTGATTGTTGTTGCCACCGCTGCCATATCTCTTCTATATCTTCTTCCGCAACCCCATATTTTGTTACATTAGTAAGTGACATTTGGGTGCTCTGGCACCAGAGCAAGACCAATTGGTCATGCATCATTGATTTGCATCAATATGTGGTGCGTCTACACTTACGTGAAAGATGGTGATATGAAAAAGAAGACAAGGTCTCGGTAATTAGATCCATGTAACAGACATTCTACTTGACATAACTTTAGTTGGGTCACAATTGTGCATACAACTGATTTAGAATCGACTTAGAATTTTGAAAGATTAAGGGGAGGCAGACAAATTTTTAGAAAGGACCATTAATATGTAGTATCCTTCAGGGATTTCTATAAGGCACAAGGGTATACTAAGTCTTGCTGGATTCGAAAGGTCCATTTGTAAAGCATAACTATATACTATGCTAACAGAATATGCATAGAAATTCATCAAATCATATTATCCAAATAAATTGCACAAAGTAGCAATTTTAATTTATGAGAATATTCACCAATAAATTTGAATAATTGAATGGTAATTTGAAAGTAATATAGTTCTAAATTTTGCACACAAAAAAATGCTGTCCTATATAATTTTTAAGAAATAACGCTTCTGGCATTATTAGACTTAAGAAATGATCATTTATCAAACGATTTCGATAAAATTGAAGAGACTTTTGTAATTACTGATAGACCCAAAAAAAAAAATGTATACATGAATATGTTTATCATACAAGATTTTAAATAATTATAGGCCCAAAATATAATAGTAGCATAAAGTTTGATCCAAAACTAATATTAAGGGGCCCAATAAAATAGAGAAATCTGACTTGGGTCCAAAAAATTTAAAGGTTGTTCAGAATATATCAAATAGGTCCAATTTAATTTTTAATCGACCAGGTCTGGCCGAATTGAGCCAGACGCGGCCCAAAACAAAATACTATTCTCCATCTGGAAAGAAGTATTGGAAAGAAGCAATAACCTAGCAGCCAGCGTCGCAGCAACGGTCGGTGTCGTCTGCAACTTCATCGAGAGGTAGGCTGTACTGATGATTCATCTGCTATTTACCCAGAATATGAATGCATACGCAATGTGAATGTATACCCAGAGTGTGTCTGTACAGCACTAATTTAACTTGAATTATCCTTGAATTCATCTGCTTTGTCGTTGAAAATTTAACTTCAATTATTCTTGAATGTATACGCTTGAATTCATCTGTTTTGTCGTTGAAAATTTAACTTCAATTATTCTTGAATGTATACGCTTGAATTCATCTGCTTTGTCGTTGAAAATTTAACTTCAATTATTCTTGAATGTATACGTTTGAATTCATCTGCTTTGTCGTTGAAAATTTATCAAGCATCAAGCCCCTGATTTAACTTGAATTATCCATTTTCATTTCTTATGTTGATTGATTGGTTTTGCACGTCTTTGTGTCTGTACATCACTGATTTCCAATCTTTTTTACTAAGGATTTTGTAGTCATGTTCAAATTTTGCTAGGCATCAAATAACTATATACATACTTAATTTATGATCGTTATAAGCATAAATATTCCAAGATTGATTCTTATTTAAAGCATGTTTCTATTTCAATCTTTGAGTTCCAGCTTCAATTTAATTTTTGTCTTTGCAGGCTATGGAACCAATTGTTGAAAGCACACTAATTGTTGAAAGCAAACCAATCATTGAAAGCACGGATTGGGAAGATTTCACTAATGAAGTTGAAAGAGTCAAGGAAGATTTAGTCAATAAAAAGGGATATGAAATCTCTCGCCTGAAAGAGTTGATGGCTAAATCTCGATCGCTTATTGGTCAAGGAGACGCTTTTGCTTATTGATCAACTCAAATCCTTTTCCTCTAATAACCAAGGAGTTGGAGAAGGTATTAAATTTTAGAATTCCTTAGTTTTGTTTTCATTTATTAAAATAGTTTGAGTTTCTTGTTTGCATTTATTAAAATTGTTTTGGTTTCTTTGCAGATCCATAAGGAAGATAAGGACTTCCCGACTAAGTTACAGAAGGAATCCCAGGAGGTCCCAGGAGGTCGAGGAGAAGGAATCCCAGGAGGTCGAGGAGGAGGAGAAGGAATCGGAATCCCAGGAGGCCGAGGAGGAGGAGAAGGAATCGGAATCCCAGGAGGACGGAGGAAGAGGAGGGGAGGACGAAACCCAGGAGGCCCAGGAGGACGGAGGTCGAGGAGGACGAAACCCAGGAGGACGGACGGAGGTCGAGGAGGACGAAACCCAGGAGGCCCAGGAGGACGGACGGAGGTCGAGGAGGACGAAACCCAGGAGGCCCAGGAGGACGGACGGAGGTCGAGGAGGACGAAACCCAGGAGGCCCAGGAGGACGGACGGAGGTCGAGGAGGACGAAACCCAGGAGGCCCAGGAGGACGGACGGAGGTCGAGGAGGACGAAACCCAGGAGGCCCAGGAGGACGGACGGAGGTCGAGGAGGACGAAACCCAGGAGGCCCAGGAGGACGGACGGAGGTCGAGGAGGACGAAACCCAGGAGGCCCAGGAGGACGGACGGAGGTCGAGGAGGACGAAACCCAGGAGGCCCAGGAGGACGGACGGAGGTCGAGGAGGACGAAACCCAGGAGGCCCAGGAGGACGGACGGAGGTCGAGGAGGACGAAACCCAGGAGGCCCAGGAGGACGGACGGAGGTCGAGGAGGACGAAACCCAGGAGGCCCAGGAGGACGGACGGAGGTCGAGGAGGACGAAACCCAGGAGGCCCAGGAGGACGGACGGAGGTCGAGGAGGACGGACGGAGGTCGAGGAGGACGGACGGAGGTCGAGGAGGACGGAACCCAGGAGGTCGAGGAGGACGGAGGTCGAGGAGGACGGAGGTCGAGGAGGACGAAAGGTCGAGGAGGACGAAACCTAGGAGGTCGAGGAGGACGAAACCTAGGAGGTCGAGGAGGACGAAACCCAGGAGGTCGAGGAGGACGAAACCCAGGAGGTCGAGGAGGACGGAGGTCGAGGAGGACGAAACCCAGGAGGTCGAGGAGGACGAATCCCAGGAGATCGAGGAGAAGGAATCCCAGGAGGTCGAGGAGAAGGTGGAGGTCGAGGAGAAGGAGAAGGAATCCCAGGAGGTCGAGGAGGACGAAACCCAGGAGGTCGAGGAGGACGAAACCGATTCTTACCTTGCCAAATACAAAGAAGATGTTGCTGCTTTCGAGGCGCAGCTTAAAAATAAGTCTATTCATGTCGAGTTGCTAGTACAACAGTCCTGTCTGATTAAGCGGCATAGGAAGAACAATTCTCTAAGTAGAAGTTGCTGAACAGCTTTCTGATGTAATTGGTATCTTGACCGAGGCCCGGGATGCCTTGAGGGGATATAAGTAGTGTGGGGTTCTAAGGGTGGGGTTCTAATTGTGTTTGAATTTTAATTGCAGTAGTCTAATTGTGGGAACGATAGTGTCAGTGGACTGTTATTCATTTTTGTAATTAACAATGAAATCACGTTGACATGTTCTAGTCTATATGGAGCACTGAAATCAATCTTTGTGTTTTATTGTTGTTGTCATTACTCTGGTTATTTTATCTTTCCTTAGAAGAATTATAAACAGTATGTCCTATATTTGTGCAATTCTTTACCACAGTACTAAAACTTATTTTCTTTGATGTGTTCTATACCTTGAAAGTTCTGTTGATTTATGGTTTAGTTTTCAAGTTCAGATACTCACACTCAATCTTGCACATACATTGCTCTTTTATCCAATACAGTTTGGTTTACAAATCTTCTTTTTAATATTCCTTTGCATCCCTCTCATATTTAGGTTTGTTGCAGGCTTGCAGCAGAGAAGATAAAGGATCAATTGTTAATGAACAATAAAGAAACATACTGGGTTCCTGATTTTGTGAAGGTTCGAATTCCTTCCTTTTACATGCATGAGTATTTATATGATGCATTCATATCATTACTGTGCTGGTTATGTTGTATTAAGGTTTCGCTCCTAAATCCGTTCCATTGCTTTCCTAACTCTTCTCCTTTTATGCTCTGCTGCTATTGCTTCTAGATTTTTCCTTATAAACTACTAGTCACTTTATACTTTTGAATATGTAGTATAGAATTATCAAGATTGTCGCCAATTTTCTTTATGAATTTGTGTTGCCATTCCAAAAAGAGTATGAAGAAGTTTGCTTTTCCAACTTCCTGTATATTTTCTCATTATTTTTTCCTTTTCTGGGATGGATCAATGTTGGGAAACTGCCACTAGTGTTGTGAAAGGCTTTTGATTTCCTGTTACTATGTCAGTTTTGTGGATCTCTGTTTCCTATCCTCATCAGGTTTTGTGAAGTATGCATTGTTCATTGTGTAATGTTGCCTATGTGCTTTTTAGAATGGTATCAAGGGACCAGTTGACTTTCTTTATTTTTCATTCTAAGATTACAAACTAATTTAATAAATACAATTCCAATTGTTAAAGTGCTTAAGTGCCAAAAAAAAAGTTCAAACATACTGAAAGTACACTGCCAAACTTCAAACCTAAATCTATCAAATGAAATATAAAAAAATCATTAGCATTATTTCTATTATTATATTATACAAAGATTACAAATAATAAGGAAGGAAGAAATAATTAAATTTTAACTAATTTAGTTAATTAGTGAATTAAACATACGGGAAGTGTCCAGTAAATAATTAATTTTTAAAAACTTAATTTAATTAATTAAACATACAGTCCAGTATGAAATCGAAATACAAATCCAATTACTTAATATGTAGTAAATGGCATCAATATATGCATTATGGTCTATTGGTCAATTATCTATTATATATATAGTATATGCATATATATGTTTGTTTTTCATTTCTACAGGTTTTTGATTGCTGGTTTGAAAGTGGATCCATGCCATATGCGTATATTCACTACCCTTTTGAAAATGTTAAACTCTTTGAGAACAATTTTCCTGGGCATTTTGTGGCTGAAGGGCTTGACCAAACCCGAGGATGGTGAGCTTTACTTTATTGTATTTTTCTTTCATATACACAGTGTTGCAAAAATCCCGCATAGGCACCGATTAATCGGCGCCTAAGCTCTAGGCGCTGGCCGGCCGCTTAGCATATCACCATAATCGGTGGTTTAGGCGGTTGGCCGTCGGCCGCCTAGGCGCTGACTGTCTAGGCCTCCTAGGCGTCGACTAGGCTAGGCCTAGTCGACCAATTAGCTATTGTTCCCTTCTTTTTTAAATGGGTTATTTGACTTATTTCACTCAAAATGATATCGTTTTGAGTGGAATAACCCTAAATTGTTCAGACTCTAGATATTTTTTAGGTTAATATTTAATATTCTAGTATTCACTATTAAAGTATTAAATAGTTTATAATTATCAAGTCTTAAAAATTTAAACAAATTTTTAAAAAATAAAAAATACACGGTCGCCTAGGCGGCGATTAATCCCCACCTAGGCGCTCCCGAGTGTCTGAGGAGCGCCTAGCGATTTTTTCAACCTTGCATATACATACTATAAACTGAATGTGTCCTTTTCTCCATGTGAATGGTGTGCTTGCCAGTTAAAAGATGCTATATTAATTTTCACGTCAATTAGTCTTCCCTGCCCCCTTCTTGGGGTGCTGTCAAGGGGCAAGCTGTATGGATTGGTATATTTGTGCTCTAACTGGCCCTTTCTGGTGATGGAAGCACCTCCACTGAATTTTAACTATTTTCACGTCAATTTTTTTAGGTACAAATACATAGCCCCATCTTCGTTGCCCTTACAGGGCAGGGATTGTACGAATGGTATAGATAGGGCCCTGGCAATCCATGATGCCAAAGCATTCTTTCTAAAAATGGGTGACATTTTGGAAGAAGTCAAATAGAAATTTAACATTACTTTGTTACTGATCCTTTTTATGGATCATAGAATAGGATTTTGGCACGGTCTTCTTTCGTTCTCGCATTCATTTTCATTTGATTTCTCTCCAATGCACAGATCTGCTGTAATTCCAAATTTTTGTTTTATTTTTCTTCTTTCCAAAGCTACAGAATCTGCGTGTAGACTTTTTGCTCTTGGTGTTGTGCATTGCTGATTCATAACTTTTCTCGTCAATTGTGTATTACATTTTAATTTTTGGTAGTCTGGGAATTGGAGTTTAACCTTTTGCTGTTGCTTGTTGCAGGTTCTATACCCTCAGGTCTTGTCTACTGCACTGTTTGGAAAACCTGCTTTTAGAAATCTTATTTGCAATGGACTTGTCCTGGCTGAGGATGGAAAGAAGATGAGTAAGAGACTGAAGAACTATCCGCAACCTACGGAGGTTATCAATGATTATGGTGCTGTAAGTGGTGTCAATTATTGCTCTGCTATTACAGTATTGAGAATCAGAATAATATGCTTGTTTTTCTTGATGACTAATTTTTTAATGAACTAATGCTATTGTTCATGGTTTGTTGTGTATGATGCCTTGCGATTATACCTGATTAACTCTCCAGTTGTTCGTGCTGAGCCCTTGCGGTTCAGAAAAGGAATGTATGGAGTGGTAGGTTTCTAAATATTTGCTTGTTCTGGTTTGCCAGTAATAGTGCTCCAAACATCATTTTCTTTTTGTTTGTCTTGATGAGTTTACGTTTTAGCATTGATATACTTCTGCTTTTAGTTGTTATTTCCCGCTTAGTTCTTAATTTGCTAAGATTTCTGCCTACTGTCTTCTCTTATACTGCAGGTTAAAGATGTTTTTCTTGCCATGGTATAATGCATATAGGTTCCTTGTTCAGAATGCAAAAAGATTTGAGGTTGATGGGCTTGGGGCATTTGCTCCTTTTGATAAAAAAACTCTTCAATCTTCTTCAAATGTCCTTGATCAATGGATCAACTCAGCGACTGAAAGTTTAGTACATTTTGTTCGACAAGAGATGGCTGCGTACAGATTGTATACGGTTAGTTTTCTTTAACAAATATTGTTTTGGTTAGTGAATTATGGGATAATGAACTCAAGTATAGCTAGTGTATTGCCAATGGCTCTCTTTTTCCCTTGACCAAGCAGTCTAAGGTCTTGTTTCATTCTTTTCATTATTTATTCCCTCTTTTAGATGTAGTTGGTCACTTGCTTGGTTTCCAATAGAAGACGAGTTTCATTTATTTATTTATTTATATATTTTTTATGAGAAGTAGGCTTAATATTGGAAAAGACTTAACAAGTGGAGTATAGTGTAGATTACTCTGTTGGCCTATATTAAATAATGCCCTTCTCAGTTTGGAATTCATAATTTCGAACTGTGCTATGCCGGTGCACAGTATTTAGCAGCTGGTCATTCAGAACTACATGTTTCTGTATGTAACGCAGGTGGTCAGTATTAACTTTTTCCACTCACCTTGCAAGTGGTTCCCTATCTGTTGAAATTTCTTGATAACTTGACAAATATTTACGTGCGGTTCAATCGTAAGAGGCTTAAAGGTCGTACAGGCGAGGAGGATTGCAGAACAGCTCTGTCTACTCTCTACCATGTATTCTAGCAATTCCCTGATATCTTGCTATTTAATATTTCATTGTGTCATTAGCATGTTCGGTGATTGGCAATTATTATTACCTGTAAATAAAAAAGTGTTTGGTAGTCAAATATTATTATATATACTGATAATTATGTCTGGTATAGACATTTCCTAGCT
This sequence comes from Ipomoea triloba, assembly GCF_003576645.1. NCBI lineage: Eukaryota > Viridiplantae > Streptophyta > Magnoliopsida > Solanales > Convolvulaceae > Ipomoea > Ipomoea triloba. The sequence continues at coordinate 31,409,360 of NC_044916.1, read as the reverse complement.
TTCATTTTGAAAAATTTTGCAGCCATGTTTGATGCCAACACATTTATATGCAACATTAGTGATTAGACAAACAAGGATAAGTGCATCTATCTGAACTTGGAATCATAGAACTTACAGTGATATAAATTTGAAGTTATGGATCTAAAAATAGAATAAAATGATTAGCTGTTCAGGATCAAATTTTTTCATTTATTCATTCTAAATGCGTATATGTTGTTTGGTTGGTGGATACAGGTGCTCTTGACTTCATGCAAAGCAATGGCTCCATTCACACCTTTCTTTACTGAGGTTCTATATCAAAATTTAAGAAAAGTTCTCAATGGATCAGAGGGTAGTATTCATTATTGCAGTTTTCCGGAAGTAGAGGGGAAGGTACTACTTATTTACTTTTTAGTTATTTCTTAAAGGGTGATCATTGAATCATTATAACTGAATTTTTTAAACCTTTCATGTTCTAAAATTTATGTGATTCTAGAGATGGGAACGGATTGAACAAAGTGTTAGTAGGATGACGACGGTCATTGATCTTGCCCGTAATATCCGTGAGCGCCGTAACAAACCTCTAAAAACACCATTGAGGTAGTGTTTCTTGGATTGTCTTTTACAGCTTTTGCTTCTGTCCCCCTTTATGCTGTGGCAACATAAAGGATAATACTATGTAATGTTATTCTTTTGTCATTTTATTTGTCAGGAACATGGTGGTCGTACATCCAGATGAAGATTTTCTTCAGGATATCACGGAGAAACTAAAAGAGGTCTATTATTTTCTCCGAGTGTCTTATTATCTTATGCATCTTCTGAGTTGTTTTTAATATATGACATGTTACATTGCGCCTTAGGTGAGCTGTAGTGAAGTTATCATATTAATGTATGCAATTAGGCAGACACTTTGCACTGTGAAAAGTATACACCGCACCACATACTTGAGAACAATTTAAGAAAACACCAAGTCAATCAAGGGAGACTCTTGAAAATTCTGTTTCACTTGTCCTTTGGTTGTGGGAATGGGCTTCCATGATTCTTTTTTATTTAATTATTATTATTATTTTATATATATATATATATATATAATTGAGTTTATGTTCTTCCGTATGAGTTAGACTCTCTGTATTATCTGATTTCTAATGGTATTGGCCGTATTGTGTTATTAAGCTGTTCTGTTGCTTGGAAAAATAATTGATAGAATTTTGTATTAATGTAATTCTTTTGAAATTTCTATTTCATTTTGTTTTTGTAGCATTCTATTGTTACTTCTTTTTTTTTTTAATAACATTTTGAGGCTCTCTCCTTGCACATTATTTGCTTTTTGTTGTACACAATTTGTCTCATTTCATAACTTTATATGGTTTACATTGCATTACAGTTTGTATTAGAGGAACTCAATGTTCAGTCTTTGGAGACATGTAGTAATACTTTGGAATATGCATCTTTACGCGCTGAACCTGACTTCAGGTGATTTGATTTATTATACTGAAAGTGCATTATCTGGTCTTTGTATTTCTTTCTCTCATTTGTTGTCACCCCCTCAGTGTGTTAGGAAAAAGACTAGGAAAGTCAATGGGAGAAGTTGCAAAGGCAGTCAAGGCAATGTCAACCGAAGATATTCTGGCTTTTGAGAAAGCTGGAGAACTTACCTTTGCAAAACACACTTTGAAGCTTAGTGATATTAAGGTGCATAACTTGATATCAATTGGGTAATTGTGTGTGTATTATCTATGTATTCTGAGTGTCCAACTGTTTATTACTTTGGGATGGATGGTTAAGCCGGGTTGGTGTATGATGAAAGGACAAATTAACCAGAAGAGAAACTTTATTCTGTAAATACATAGTTTGCATTGTTAGGTTCCCGCTTATAAATGGTTAAAGGATTGTGACAGTTATAACGAGTTTCCATTTAATTTTTTAGGTAAGATGCTATAACTTCATATTTGTAATTTTCTATCATATGCTTGTGTTGTAGATTATCCGGGGTTTTAAGCGTCCTGATAATTGGACAGAGGATGAGATAGATGCAGCTGGAGATGGTAACAACAATCTCTACTATCCTTATTATTTTATATAAGGATATATAAAAGATATGTATGATTCCAGTTCCTACTTAATTACATTTACAGGTGATGTGTTGGTGGTATTGGATTTGGTGATAGATGAGTCACAACTCAAGACTGGAGCTGCTCGCGAGGTATTGTTACGAGCTGAGCTGCTTTGTTTGTTTCTGAAATCAACTAGGTATTAGTTAATCCCTTTTTGATTGTTTGTGCAATTACTCTATAGATTGTTAATTGAGTTCAGAGGTTGAAAAAGGAATCTGCACTTGAGCCGACGGATGTAGTTCAGGTCTACTTCAGAGCTCTAGACGAGGATAAATCAGTTTCTCAGCAGGTTTTGGAGACACAGGTAACATAGTGATGCCATTGCATCTCCATTGCTTCCTGCTGACTTGATTCCACCAAGTGCTGTATGTACTCTCAGATTAAAGATTAGTTGATAGATGCACTTAATCCAGAAATGAATGGCGCACCATTCTTTGTCCTTTCATTTTTATAAATATTTATACATACAATTTCACTTTCTCACTCATGCCAAAATCTTCCAAAGGGATTTGATAGGACCCATCTAAATTATATAGCATGCCTATCATCCAAATCCAATTCCAAGTTTCCAACCCACAATAACTTGTTTAGTCTTACTAGAGGTACGAGAGTTAGTTTAAAGTAGTTTAATTTAATATGATATTACAATTGAACTCATGAATTGCGTTTGGGTATGATTATTTAGCTAGCTAATTGCTAATAAATAAGGGATAAACTACAAATAAGCCATCCTATTATTTGGGAACAAACAATTAAGCCATCAAACTCGAATAACTCCCAAATAAGTCACTGAACTCGGAAACACAAAGCAATTAAACCACTGAAATCGAAAAAAAGAGCATTAACTCATTTTTAACAGGTCATTTGAATTTACCAGCCACCGGAGAAGGCGACCATGGTTGTTGCCGGAAAATGTCAGTGGTGGCCGAAAGTTGTTGCCGGTGGCCAAAAAATTCAAATGGCCTGTTAAAAATGGGTTAATTGCTCTTTTTCCGGTTTTAGTGGGTTAATTGCTTTGTTTTTTCGAGTTCAATGACTTATTTGGGGGTTATTCGAGTTCGATGACTTAATTGCTTATTCCCAAATAGTAGATAACTTATTTGTAGTTTATCCCAATAAATAATGATTGATGTTGTTCTTATTATAGGTGATTCCACCCTAAGCACTAGTTGGACACCAAAATTCTAACAGTTGCAGAGTTGCAATATGCTCTCTTCTTAAATCTATTTTGGTTGTACACATTCTTCTTACTTTGGAAAAGATGGAAAGCTTTACATTTGAAACATGAAATTTTGGGACTTGAAATTAGGGTTAGATTTTTAGTCTTTGGAGAGTTTGGGCTTGGGATAAACTTTTAAGCTTTGGGCTAGACTTTTAGGCTTTAATGCTTTATTGTTTTATCAAATGTAATTAAAAAAAATGATTAAAGAACCTAGGCGGCGACTAGGCGCTAGGTGCCCATCCACAGCCTGATGAGCGCCTATCACCTTTTTCAACCTTGTTGGTGTTCGCAAAGTTATTACTGATTTTGCAAAAGAAGGTTCAAGCATATGTTTACTCATATTACTCTTTTTAAAAATAACCTTATATTTTAGCTGGCAGGCTATCAGGATGATACTTTTAGCATCTTGGAATGCAGCTAAATGTTCTGAATTTTTGTTCCCTCTTCGTGATGTGCTTCATGGCTCCATATCCCCAGTATTCTTCAAAATGATGTTTTCCTTTTATCCTCTGCTGTATATCTATAATCTATGTATGCTTCAATATAATGCTGAATGGTGCTTGGCCTTTTACATTTTCATGTCATGTCAAACTCAGCAGATATTTAGTCTGTTTCTTGCAATAATTTTGTAGGCACCACAGAAGGTGGGTAGCTGAGAAACTGGGAACTGATGCTGTGAATAAGGAGCTTGAATTCACTAAGAAAATATTCTCTCAGGATGCAAAAAATTATCATGCATGGTCTCATAGGCAGGTTGATATGCTTTCCCCATTTTCATTGTTGTCATCGGTGACCCTTTTACCTATATTAATTTATTTTATCTTTCCATAGTTCTGTTACAAGGAAAAAGTTTTGTCGGGTAATTATTAATATGGGGGGGTATACCTTTGATTTATCTAGGAAACTATGATACTGAAAAGTATTTTCAAATGCAGTGGGTTCTTCAGGCACTTGGTGGGTGGGAAGATGAACTTGCCTATTGTCATCAACTACTTGAAGATGATATTTACAACAATTCAGCTTGGAATCAGGTATTGATAGAAGTTCTTGATTTCTCTATGTTGCTTTTGGTAACTAGGAGTGGTGATGCCACATGTTGCTTTGGTCTCTGTTAATGGGTGACTTAATAATGATCACATTATTTCATGTGACAAAGTTCCATTTTTGCTCCTATTTTCTTTCTTTATTTATATGGTGAGTGGATGGAGTTTATGCTTCTTTAGGAAGGGCATAATGACATTTAGGAGTCTCATTGTTCCATAATAGGATGAGGAGAGAATCAATAACATTACAAGATCTGTTTAATTGGAATCTAAATTGGGAGGCTAATATGACTAAAAGAAGGTTGTTTGGTTGGATGGTTAAGTTGATTGAAATCCTGAAACTTATTTGAGTTTGGAAGAATGAAGATTTGGATTAAGAAGCCCGGGATCCTCTCTTATATGATATATATTACTTCTGACAGAAATGGTTCGAGATGATTAGATTCTTGAAAATAGATGTTTGCATATTCCAAATGAAACTCAAATCAAGTTCAGTGTTGATGGGCAGGACCACCTTGGATGATTGATAGATTGGTGGGTTCTTCTACCTGAGAGTCATATCTGAAATAGTTTCTTCTTATAATATTTCCTAACACCTTTTTTCCTGATTGATCTCTTGATCAGCTAATACTAACTCCAATTATTCAATTGACTTTTCATCACAGAGATACTTCGTTGTTACACGATCACTTCGTTGTTAATTGGAGGCCTGGCAGCAATGAGGGACTCAGAAGTGCAATATGCAGTTCAGGCCATTAAAACTACCCCTGATAATGAAAGCCCTTGGAGATACCTTCGGGGTCTTTACAAAGGCGATGTACAATCGCTATTGAGGGATCCTCAGGTAACATCAGTTCTTTTGGAGATTTTGACTTCCAAAGCTAACCATGTCTACGCCTTGAGCATGCTATTGGATCTTTGTTGCCATGGGTTTGAGCCAAGCCAAGAATTGAGAAGTGCAGTACACGATCTCTCTCCAGAGTCTTGCTCATCAGATCCAATCCTGATAAAAGAGATTTGTTCAATCTTGGAAACAGTGGATCCAATGCGAATAAACTATTGGAATTGGCGCAAAAGCACTACTACTCCAGCTCAATCAACTCAGTGTCATAATGAGGATCGGTTGGCGGGTATAAGTTTATAAAAAAGGTAATCTAGTTGACTATGGCAGTCAATGCTCTATTGTTTCTGAAACTTATCTTGGCTATGAGCACAATTATCCTTCCCATGCTTCCCCCCACATTCTGAAGATGTTAAAGGACAAGAAGATGCTAAGATAGTGGGCTTCAATGATGTTCCTTAGTTTTGTCTACTTGTCAATTTGGATTACTGCCAACTCTAGTAGTATTCTTGTTCAATTTCTGCTTGTTGATTTTGACATTTCATCAATTGCCATATATGTATCAATGTAAACTATACTATCTGATCCTGAGCAATAATTCTGCACTTCTTTACATTATTATTCAGTCTATAAATTTTCTCTTCTTTCTCATTCAAGCTCTAAGTACCTGGACAAGTTATATTATGTGTTGTAACTCGTATCAATTGTTGATCATGACATAGATGAATGTTAATCACATTTGAAAGGAATATTCATTAATCACTATAATGTTTTATTGATTATAAGCTAGATATTTGGTACTATAATATTTATCAGGTTTGAACTGAATGTCTATCAAGATTTATATATGTATTTCTTGAGCTTCAATATATGTTTGTGGTTAGTTGGAGTTAAATACATTATTAAGTCTGATAATTTTTAAGTGCATTGAGGTGCTTTATACTCTGCTTTTATATGAATACATAATATATTACAATCATCATTTAATATAAGAGTAGAAAACAATTAATAATTACTATAGTCCCAAATCCCAATACAATTAGTAATATAAACGCTTACAGAAAGGACTAAAATATCTACTTGGAATGACTCGTGATAAAATTTGATGATTGGATATCATGCTGATAAATGTTTATCAAATTGACAGCATATGGCTCCACCATGAACTAATATTGAATTGATGGTTAAGTATAACCACATAGCAACTTTTTATTAATTTAATGTAGTAAGATGAGATGCGAGGATTAATCAAAGCAAAAATAGGTTAGAACAAAATTGTAAACTCGACCAACACAACTAAGAAGAAGGTCATCCAAGGTCCCAAAGGGGATTGATGAGTGAGTGGAGTATAATTTTTTGTACCTGAATGATTACAAATTCGATTCTTGTTAAGTAGTTTCCAAGAGTTTTTATGTGAAAAAAAAAGGGCATCTCTCGTAACTCTTGGACAGGGGCTTTGGTAGTTTAGAATTAGTTTAATATGAACTCTAAACTCAATGTATAAAAAAAATGGAGCATTCAAGGGTCTCACGAGGCTTGACTCAATGATTCAATAGTCATCTTGGGAGTTTTGCTTAAGTGGCAGAATAAGGGTTTGCACTACAAAAAAACGCGAAAATAACGACGGATTTAGCGACGGATTAATTCCGTTGCTAATTTAACAACGGAATAGCGACGGTTTAGTGACGGATTTTCTTCTTTTTTTAAAAAAAAAAAAATTGAACGTTAGCGACGGATTCTTGCGACGGAAAAATGTTGTCGTTAATTCCGTAGCTAATTTTAGCGGTAAATTCCCGCGCGTAAAATTGAGACGGAATAGCGACGGATTTTTCGCGGGCTAATTAAATTATTTTTTTGCTACAACTAAAATCCGTCGCTAGAATTTCAAACGGATTTATTCGTGTTGACATTCTAGCGACGGATTTATCCGTCGCTAGATAGCGATGGATACCTATGCCGTCGCTAGATTTGTATGCCGTGTAGTTTATTGTTCAGATAAGGTAGCGAAAGGTAGCGACGGACACACTAATCCGTCGTTAGGTTTATGATGGCTGCGCTAGTTTATTTATTATTTATATATAACTTAGCGACGGATTATAGTATCCGTCGCTAGATCTAGCCCGTAGCGCCTTGGACCGCCGCCAGTAGCGCTGTGGACCGTAGGTCCGTCGACCGCCGCACGTAGGTTCGTCGACCGCTGCCCGTAGCTCCGTCGACCGCCGCCCGCTACTGCTTCGTCAACCGGAAACTGGAAACGGGAAACTGCTTCGTCGACTGCTACGGTAAATAATTCCCCGACTGCTACGGTAAAATAATTCCACTGCTTTTCCCTTTGTGTTTCCAATTCCATTATCTTAGTTTTGCACTGCGTTATATCTCGCTATGTGTCTTCAATGTTAAATTTTGAATGTTCTTTCTTTTGTAAGTTTGTTTTGCTTTCTCACAAAGGAACACTGGCGGAGGGAACATGGGGGCAGTGGGGGCAGCTGCCCCTACTGCCCAAAATTACACAGCCCCAAAACGACGTCGTTTTGGGGCTGTTATATATATATATATATATATATANGAGAGAGAGAGAGCTAATTACCGATTTGGTCCATCGACTATTGGGATTTCACCACTTTGGTCCTCAACAATTTTTCTTGCCCAATTAAGTCCTCGACTTTGAAGAAATTAACCAATTTGGTCCTCCGTTTATTTTACCATTTGATATCCGTTAAATCGGAACCAAATTGGTAATTTTTACTATAGTCAAGGGACCATTTCAGTCAAAATTAATTACCGAAATGGTCCCTTGACTATAGCAAAATTACCAATTTGGTCCTAATTTAACGGTTGTTTAACACCAAAATAAACGGATGACCAAATTGGTTAATTTTTTCAAAGTTGAGGACTTAATTGAGCAAGAATAATTGTCGAGAACCAAAGTGGTGAAATCCCAATAGTCGAGGGACCAAATCGGTAATTAACTCTATATATATATAATTTTTTTTTTATTTGTTATTCTTCCTCCGCCCTCCATCGCGATTCTCCTCTCGGCTCTCACCCTCGCCACTCAGTCACTCACCGCGCCACCGCACCACCTCGCCACACCGGCACACCGCCACCGCCTGTCCGCCTCTACCCTCCGCCCGGCCACCCTCGCCCACGGCTCCACCGTCCGTCCACGCCTCCACCACTCCACCAGGTTTGTTTGCCCCTAATTTTTTGTTTTCATAAATTTCCCTAATTTTTAAGTTTCCCTAATTCAATTGATAGTTGATAATTGATACTAGATTACTAGTTGTTGTCTTGCTGTCTACTGTGGGTCAGTGGGTGTCAATTAAATTGCAAGTGCTAAGTGCTAAACTGCTAACAATTGAATTAGGAATCTGCTAAGTAAGAACATGAACACATACTATGAGTCTGTATACTGTCTAGCACTGTTGATTAAGTAATTATTGTGGATTATTTACTGCTAAATTGCTAATTAGTGATTGCTCATTACCTATCTACTGTTACTGTCTATCACTGCTAGTCTACTAATAATTTATTTTCTAATTAGTGATAATGTGATATAATGTGTTATTCTGTAATTTCTGTTAATGTGTATTTATTGATATACTTAAATACTTAATTGATATGTGTTATTCTGTTAATGTGTATTTACTTAATTGATATAATGTCAATTCATTGATTAATTGATATAATGCTATTTTCTAATTAGTGATTTACTCATTTGTTGATTAGTTATGGACAAATTCTTTAAAAGAAAATCAACTTTTGAGGATTCATCTAGTCAAGGTAGTCCCGAAGTGTCTAGTACAAGGCCTCGTATTGAAGTTAACATAGATGAACTTGAAGTTGATCCGGCTAAAAGGAAAAGCATTTATGAATATCATATTAATGATAGAGATAGGGTTCGACGACGATATTTTGAACAGTTTTGAATTCATTTACCTTTGCTTCTTCGCCCCCACTCAACTTATTTTCTGGCTCCGCCACTGCAAAGGAATGGCCATTTCCCTTAACACATGTTACTTTGAACACCCACATTAGCAGGGGATGGGTGTTAAGAAACTTAATTCCCCTTATAAGACAACAACCACAAGTGTTGTTTTGTCTCACTCGAGTCTCACTTGTCTTATGCAGTTATGTGTATGGGTTTCAACTTTCAACCTGATATTATGTGATGTAATGGGATCAACTGCTGCGGGTTCAAGGCAATATAATGTGCTTTTCTTTTCTGTTCAAACTTTTTTTAGTTCAATCAAATTACAAATTGGAATGAAGCATAAAGATTTTAAACAAGTTGAATAATAAGTTTTTTTTTGTGAACAATTATGGCCATAATGCATTGATGCCAATACTGCCAGCCTTCCATTATTTCCAATTTTCCATACTACCGTAGACCATAATGCATTGATGCCATTTACTACACATTAAGTAATTAGATTTGCATTTCCATTTCTTAATGGACCGTATGTTTAATTAATTAAATTAAGTGTTTAAAAATTAATTATTTACTGGACAGTTCCAGTATGTTAATTCACTAATTAACTAAATTAGTTAAAAATTAATTATTTCTTCATTCCTTATTATTTGTAATCTTTGTATAATAATAGAAATAATGCTAATGATTTTGTTATATTTCATTTGATAGATTTAGGTTTGAAGTTTGGCAGTGTACTTACAGTATGTTTGAACTTTTTTTGGCACTTAAGCACTTTAACAATTGGAATTGTATTTGTTAAATTAGTTTGTAATTTGTACTATCATTAGTGACTTACTGTGTTTCGACTTAAGGATAACACCCTGTTAGTGACTTACTTTGTTTCGACTTAATTAGTTTGTAATTTACTATCATTAGTGACTTACTTTGTTTCGACTTAATTAGTTTGTAATTTTTGTCTTTGCAGGCCATGGAAGTTGTTGAAAGCACGGATTTGGATTTCACTAATGACGTTGAAAGGATCAAGAAAAATTGGCAAGATTTTATCAATAAAAAGGAATATGAAATCTCTTGCCTGAAAGAGTCCATGGCTAAATCTCAATCGGTTATTGATGAAGGAGATGCTTTGATTGCTAAAGTCATGTTACTTATTGATGATAAAAAATCCTTGATTCCTCCAATAATCAAGAAGCTGGAGAAGGTATTAAATTTTAGAATTCCTTAGTTTTGTTTTCATTTATTAAAATAGTTTGAGTTTCTTGTTTGCATTTATTAAAATTGTTTTGGTTTCTTTTTGCAGATCCATAAGGAAGACAAGGACCTCTCGACTATGTTACGTAAGGGATCTGAGAACGTTGAGGAGAAGGGATCTGAGAACGTTGAGGAGTCTTATGTTGTCAAATACAAAGAAGATGTTGCTGCTTTTGAGGCGCAACTTAAAAGAAAGTCTATTCATCTCGAGTTGCTAGTAGAACAGTCCTCCCTGATTAAGCGGCATAGGAAGAACAATTCGCGAGAAATTGTAGAAGTTGCTAAACAGCTCTCTGATGTAATTGGTATCCTGACCGAGGCCCGGGATGCCTTGATGGGATATAAGTAGTGTGGGGTTCTAAGGGTGGGGTTCTAATTGTGTTTGAATATTAATTGCAGTAGTCTAATTGTGGGAACGAGGTTTTGATTTGGTTTAGGTTTGTTGCAGGCTTGCAGCAGAGAAGATAAAGGATCAATTAGTAATGAACAATAAAGAAACATACTGGGTTCCTGATTTTGTGAAGGTTTGAATTCCTTCCTTTTACATGCATGAGAATTTATATGATGCATTCATATCATTACTGTGCTGGTTATGTTGTATTAAGGTTTCGCTCCTAAATCTGTTCCATTGCTTTTCTAACTCTTCTCCTTTTATGCTCTGCTGCTATTGCTTCTAGATTTTTCCTTATAAACTACTAGTCACTTTATACTTTTGAATATGTAGTATAGAATTATCAAGATTGTCGCCAATTTTCTTTATGAATTGGTGTTGCCATTCCAAAAAGAGTATGAAGAAGTTTGTTTGCTTTTCCAACTTCCTGTATATTTTCTCATTATTTTTTCCTTTTCTGGGATGGATCAATGTTGGGAAACTGCCACTAGTGTTGTGAAAGGCTTTTGATTTCCTGTTACTATGTCAGTTTTGTGGATCTCTGTTTCCTATCCTCATCAGGTTTTGTGAAGTATGCATTGTTCATTGTGTAATGTTGCCTATGTGCTTTTTAGAATGGTATCAAGGGACCAGTTGACTTTCTTTATTTTTCATTCTCAGATACTAAATTTATCACTTGATATTTTTAATGAGGTGTGTCCTTTGACAGGAAAAACGCTTTCATAATTGGCTAGAAAATGCAAGGGATTGGGGTGTTAGTCGAAGTAGATTCTGGAGGACTCCACTTCCTGTATGGATCAGTGAGGATGGCAAGGAGATTGTTGTTATGGATTCCATTGATAAACTGGAAAAGCTTTCGGGTGAAAAGGTTTGCATTGTTGATGTGGCTATTTTTGTTCTATCTTGAATGATGGCTATTTTTGTTCTATCTTGATTTGTATGATACTCTATTTTGCATCCACAAGTATCTTATGCATTATGCAGTATGCTTACATATACCATGTTTTACTCTGCATTCCAAAACCAATGACATTACAGTATGTTAATGAAGAAGTCTGGCACTATACTTTGGTGTTTTATGGCTAACTTTTTTCCATGCATACACACACACAATGTGGAAATTTTATAGCTAATGCGGCATCATGCGTTAGAAATGCATCAACTTTCTGGTCATTTGATGACAATCTGGCTGGAAATCTACAATTTTGCAAAGATGTAAATTGGAGACTCTGGTCAAGTTAATAATTTCATCAAATAATTTGGTGGCTGGAAAGGGCTATTGTACATGAACAGTCCCTTTGCCCAGTTGCTGATGCCATATGCCACCTACTGAGAGTGCCATGTGTTTTATTAGGTGGTATACTTTTATAATATCTACATGCTCAGCGTGCTATTAAGTCCTCAATTACTAATTTTATACTCGATTTGGTCCTTTGTCAGTTGATAAGTCATATTAAAAAATAATAATAATAATAATAATAAAGGACGCATTTTTCTGAGAAGACATGAAAAATATGGTAATGAAAACCAAAGGCGCCGTTGCCGGGTCACCCGCGTGACATGCTGGAATACTCACCAACGACAATTGAGAATGATCTCAAAAATAGCTTGTCTTAAATAAATTATGTTTAAGATTTTTTAAAACGTTAAAACCGAACTTTATTTCCGAAAAAAAGGGGAAGAAATTGTTGCTCCTGGTTCCCATGCAAAGCAGATAAGAATCCCTCCATTTATAAGGTGTTGATATTTGAATGAAAAATATTCATCTCCAATTACTGGTGTATTTTTAGGGTGTGTTTGGAAAGCAGGAAAATGACTTTTGGAAAATGTTTTCTGGAAAATGAGTCATTTTCCGAAAAATAGTTTGATTTCCTGTGTTTGGTTGCATTCTGGAAAACTGTGTTTGTGTGTTTGGTTCATTTTCCGGAAAATGAATAGAAATGTATATTTTTATTATTTTATTTAAAATATAAATATATATAAATCAATAATATTTATTATAAACAAATAAATACATAATAAATAATAATAATAATAATAATAATTTAAAAAAAAAAAAGAAAAAGAAAAGAGGTGTCGCTCTGGTTTCCGGCGAAACCAGAGCAGCGACCCTTCTTTGTATTTTTTTTTTTATGGCTCTGGTTTCCGGCGGAAACCAGTCCGCCGGACTGAGCCGTCCCTCTCTCAAACAGTGCCATTTTCCCTGGGCGGAAGTCATTTTCCGCCAAAAGGGCCTTGTTTTCCCCAGTCAACGGAAATCATTTTCCGTTGACTGGGTTTTCCAACTACAGCCAAACACTCAAAGTCCGGAAAATGATTTCCAGAAATCATTTTCCGGGCTTCCAAACACACCCTTAGTGAGTAATCAATCAATCTTTAGAAATCATCAACCACTAAATATTATGTTGTGTTTACTTTCAATTTTTATTTTTAATTCTTTATTATCAATTTTTATTCAAGTTGGTTAAATTTTCAAGCAAGTAAATATATTTTTCTGTTTTGTTTTAGACCTACAGATCATATAGTAAGGTGTATGTTAACACACTCTTAATGAATGCTATGCGTTGTATTTTGACCCACATTTTTATATATACATATATTTTGCATACATATTGGCATTGTTATTGATGTAGAGTAATGGCCAATATATTTAAATAAAGGCAAAAATTTGTGTGAGAGAATCCGTAAGTCAAATCGCGTTAAGATAAAAATGTAATACTAATAAGAAATAAATTGTATGTTACTTATAATAGAATGTAACATTTTGAAGAAAAATGTAATACTTTTACATATTAATTTAAAATAATTATATTTTCTTCAAAAGTATTACACTTTCCCTTTTAAGTAACAAACACTTTATTCTCTATTAGTATTACATTTTTTAATATAAGTATTACGGAGTATATTTTTTTCTTGACCACGACCCATCTCATGAATAAAGATTCGTGAAACGGTCTCACATGAGAGTTTACTCTTAAACAAAATGTTGTCATTTTGTCATGATTGAGACCTAATTATACGAAATTTGTCAATATTAAAATCTAATTACTCAAAATTGAATGTTCAAAATTTTAATTCCTTTCTTTTCTAGTCAAGACACTTAATTACAATTTTTTTTAAATACAAAAATAAGAGTTGAACACTTTTTTACTCTTTTTTTTTTTTTTTTTTTCTCAGTGGATCCAATGATTTATGTAAAAGAAGTTTACTCGATCAACAAGTATTCAAAGATAAGACAAGCACACAACCACATTAATCAATAAGCCAGTTGACAAATAAAAGATAAAATTAATTATAACATAGGATAAATGTTTTCATTGTTCCCTAACTATATAATATGTAGTCTCAATCGAATCTCTTATCTTACAATATTTTCATTATTACAACAAACATAATGTTGCCCATTGTGACATCCAATCATGCCATAAAGATTAGTTGATAGATGCACTCAATCCAGAAATCAATGGCGCACCATTCTTTGTCCTTTCATTTTTATAAATATTTATGCATACAATTTCACTTTCTCACTCATGCCAAAATCTTCCAAAGGGATTTGATAGGATATATAAAATACGAAAAGAAAGCCCATCTAAATTATATAGCATGCCTATCATCCAAATCCAATTCCAAGTTTCCAACCCACAATAACTTGTTTAGTCTTACTAGAGGTACGAGGGTTAGTTTAAAGTAGTTTAATTTAATAAGATATTACAATTGAACTCATTAACTGCGTTTGGGTATGATTATTTAGCTAGCTAGTTGCTAATAAATAAGGAATAAACTACAAATAAGTCTATCGTACTATTTGGGAACAAGTAATTAAGTCATCGAATTCGAATAACCCCCAAATAAGTCACTGAACTCAGAAAAACAAAGCAATTAAATCACTAAAATCGGAAATAGAGCAATTATCCCATTTTTAACAGGTCATTTGAATTTTTCGGCCATCAACGACATTTTTCGGCGACCGGAGAAGGCGACCAATGATGGCCGGAAAATTCAGATGACCTGTTAAAAATGGGTTAATTACTCTTTTTCCGATTTTAGTGGCTTAATTGCTTTGTTTTTCCAAGTTCAGTGACTTATTTGTGGGTTATTCGAGTTCAATGGCTTAATTGCTTTCTCCTAAATAGTACGGTAGCTTATTTGTAGTTTATCCCAATAAATAATGATTGATGTTGTTTTTATATTATCTTTATAGAATATGAAAAAAAAGTCTCTCATAATTATATAGTATGCCCATCCGATTCCATCTCACAATTGTTAAGTACAAGATATGAGTTTTGAGTAATTTAATGATATTTTGTAATTTTTTTAGCAATAACAATATATCAAATAAGTGCCATTGATGAAGGGACGTGATTCTAAGGGCTTTATTCGGGAGTTATGGCCAATTTGTTGCCTAAATGCAAGAAAGTCATATAGAGACAATGGGTTGTTAAGTTAGTGCATGTGTTCAGTGAACAAAATAGATCAGAGTTCGTAGTCGATTGCTTTGCCAAAACTTCTATCTATTACACACAGTTCGTGGTATGCATGAGCTCAAGAGATCCCATTGCAAGTATAGAAGATTGTACATGAAGATGTGTTGGGAGTTACTTGTCTTATAAGATGTCGTGCAGAGGTCGGTGAAGAGTCAATTCCAGCATTTGATGACTAGGATTGTTGGGTGAGGGTTGTTGAAGGCCAAAGTCCAGCACCTTGCATCTTTAAAATATGACAGTATAAGAAAATAAAGTTGTATATTTGATACGAGCTATAATTTTTGACGTAATGATAAGCGTTTAATCCTAACAAGTGGTATCAGATACAGGTTACATATTCGAGTCCCATCAAGAGTAAGGCAATCTGCTGTGTAGTTAAGATTGACAGGTATTGGGAGGCCATTACCCTTTTCTCGAAAATCTGGTGGTAATCTTAACATAAGAGTCATAGTCTTTATGTAATTTTGTTGTTTTGGGCACCCTTCCATTAGATTAAAAAAAGAAAAAAAAAAGTATTCATGGACAGCTTAGTTAGTCACACAGGTGAAGTTTAGGAAAAAAGACTAGGGAAAGAGTTTCATCAGCGACAGTAGTGTGAGAGAAATCTCTGAGGGACTCCTTTTTCGCAATAAACAAAGATCTAGTATTTACATTACTCTGTCGGAATGGGAGGTAGGGATCTTTGGAATTGAAGATTCAACATTTTGAAAGAAAAAAAAAAAAAAAAAAGGGTGAGACTGCATCATTTAATCGGTTGCGAACCGGCAATATGATTGTTGAAGTGGTTTGTGCGTGGTCTTTATTTTTCCACGACTTATTGCCTAGATGGAAGTGAAGTTGTAATGTTGCCTTTAAACTAGCAACAGTGTGCTCCAATGATAAATCTATCTGCTCCAACTTCTCCTTAAATGATTCCTTCATACCAGAGAAGTACCACCCATATATATATATATATAAACGTATCCTTTGCGAAAAGTTGTTTAAGTGAAAATAGGATTAAATGTAAATTGATCTAGTCCAGATCAACAACCATTCAAAATGAAGAACAATTGTTTTTTTTTTTTTTTAAATGTGGTGGTGTTATATGGTAATTTATTTAAGTTCATAATCTTTTGTCTTTGTGTGCATATTTTTCTTTTCTTCGACTGTATATTTTTGTTTCTTCTAGAGCACAATTTCTCCGTCCAACGAGTCAACATGCCCCCACAAGATCTTTTGCAATATATATGTACTTTAATTACAAATTAAATTGGTTACTAATGATTTCAAAAAAAAAATGGTTACTAATTAGCACATACAATGAGCAGAGGACAACATACACCAAAAAAGAAGCAACTAGAGAAAACCTAAAAAAGGAAAGCAATTCAATGGCATTATGAAAAAAAAAAAAAAAAAAAAAAGGCAAAGAAGCAAATTAAAAGTGTTGAATGGAGGAAGCTAAGTGACAATGAACACCTGGACGCCTTCATTACGTTGGCCGGCCACTGGCAATATCATGGTAGGAGATCCACAAACCCCCTCCCTAAACAAAAGAATTTTGCGCAGCTCAACTAGTCCTAGGGGTGAAATTTGAAAAAAACAACAAAAGAATTTTAGTTTAGAATATAATATTCTTTTATGAAATCATAAAACAGCATTACATTATAACTAATATGGTATAAAAATGAAAAAAAAAAAAGAGAGAGAGAGAAAATAATAATAAATTGAAGGAAATGTGCAAATGTAAAACATGGATAATAACCAAAATGATCATAGATTATGTCATAATAATTTTTAATTTGATCATTGAGTAGTACAAATTCATTCAAAATAATTACGTGAGTCATCAGTCTTCTGCGCTAGTCTTCCTCTGATCTATCTAATGTTGCTCTGTCACTAGAGTCGCAAACCTTGCGGGATCATCAAAATGTTTCAATTCAAAATGAGTTATATTTGGACATGGAAACATTTCTGAAATGAGAAAATGCTTGCACCTTCAAAAATTATAACACAATAATTTAATATTGACTTATTATCATAACTAAAAGTATTTAACCATTAAATATTACTTTCATGAACATTATAACAGAGTCAGTATTACTCAAAAAAAAATATTACTTTCATGAACATTATATACGTCTTAAAAGTATCCATTATAACTCTGAACTCCAAACTTAAAAGTCCTCATACTCGGATGACAGATCGGTGGAGGAGGTAGTATATCATAAAATGCGTCTCGATTGGCTTACAATCCCCCAAATACCTGTACACTAGTGCAAACTTGGCCTTAAACTATGCTCTAAGTTGCGGGCCGGTTGCTACCAAAACAAAATTTATGAACTTATTTTGAATTAGTTGACCAGCTAATTAAATTTAAAAGTATTTATTATTGTCATATATGTAACAAAAACAACTTGCCATTCCAAACTCTATATATATACCCACATTGTGCTTACCAACCAACAAAAATCATAAAAAATGAAAAAATGAAAGCACAGAGCATTTTGTTGGTTATTATACTAGCCCTAGCAACATACGTTGCCTTCATTTCCTTGAAACAGCCCGACCGGTACGACGTCCACGTCATCAACGGCTTCTCCGACAACTCCTCGATGCCCTTGGTGGTCTGGTGCTCGTCGTCCGCCGACGACGACATTGGCGGGCGGGCGCTCCAGGAGGGAGATGACTTTAGCTGGAGCGTAAAAACCATTTTCTGGGCGAACATCAAGTTCCGATGCACCATGAAGTTTGATCGGCGCCGGCGACGGTTCGAAGCGTTCCGGCGGAGCCGAGACGTCCAGCGCTGCAATCCGACGCGGCAATGCTTCTGGTTGGTGAAGAAAGATGGATTCTATTTTGGCAATGATGGAATCAATTGGAGGAAAGATTTTTCTTGGACGATGTGATCGATGTGAGATCAGAGCAGTTTAAGGTTTTTCGATCGTTAATTAGTTTTCTCCGATCCTAATGTACGCTTTAGTTCCTCGTTTTTGTTATGCAGAGCCTAGACGGAAGATTTAGTAGTATTTCAATCGGGAGATGTATTTTTGTTTATGTTCAATCAACCTTAATGAGTTTAATTTAAATTTTTGTCTAGCTTCTCAATTTTTTTAAAATTTATTTTTGTATTAACATTTACATACCTACACTTATATAGAGTCTAAACCCGATTTGGTCTCTTGACTATTAGGATTTCACCACTTTGGTTATCCACTTTCAAACTTGTTCAATTTAATCTCCAATTATGCAATTTTTACAGCTAACATATTTTGTACATCCAGTTAACCGTTTATGTGCCTCACAAATATATAAAATGTTAATTGCAGACACATATTATGTTATGTGTTTGTAGTTAACATGTTATGTGCCTTCAATTTATTTATAGATACATAAACACATAATTTTTTGACTAAGTTCCACGATACATGATAGACTCTAATCCATGATATAACAATTGCTCATAGATAAAGCAAACGAATATATATATTTAACTTATACTAAGCTAATTAATAAAATTGATATGCTTATAAGTTATAAGATAGTTTGACTAGCCCAATACAACGAGGCAAGAAATTAACCCATAAAGACTTGAAATCTAGCCTAGGTTGCAAAGTTGATCGAGGCTAATAAGACGGATGAGACTGCGTGCCTTATTGATTGACTGACTGCAGCCCTTTAATTTTTCATGAATAGGAATCTACTATGTTATAGCACCATTTGCCTCTAGTTGTCATGTCATTGGCCATTACTTATAATAGAAATAGGACACATTTACACTCTCATTCACTTATATTCTTGTAACAGTTACTCGGAGAGTTTCAATCCACATCAAACTAACTGACCAACTTGTATCAACTCTGATCTATTAATGCATTCTCATCTCCTAGTATATGTCCTTGTAGTGTAACTCCAGACTCCTAACCTGACCTAATTTATGCTATTAAAGATTATCTTTGCAAGTCATCAATATAATTGTCCAATGAATGAATTAATGAGAAATTGCCAATATTTATTTTGATCACATCAATGAGTTACTATCCTGTATCTAATGAAACTGTGTTTGGATGAGAAAAACACGTGATTTTTAAAATCAGAAATATACAATTCAAATAAGTAATTATTACTTTTCAGACAATTCCATTCAAATAATTAGATTTTAATGAAACCTAATAGCCTCCCAAACAAATTTATAATTCCTCTTGTCACTCTTCTTCTACATGCAATCTAGAAACAATATGAGGATTAACACATATTGTTAAAAAAAATTACTCTTTGATCCTTCATATACCTTAATGTTTAAATAGTGAAATTCGATTTAATTTAGTTTTTTTCTTTTTATAAATAAAACTAGTGATTTTTATCAAAATATTTTTATATAAAACATCTCCTATATTCCTTACCTCTTATATTAATATTAATACACTAATTAATTTTCGTAATGATATGATTTAAATATTGATTATTAATCATTGGAGTGTTTAATCTTTGGATCGGTCAAGATAAATTAAGCTCCACTAGCTCCTTACGATAAATGATAATATATAGTGCGACGTCCATTACAAATTTCGCATGAAAATTGACAAGCCTATATATGCACAACTAGCCAATTTGTTTAATACAAATCATTATAATCTAGCTAGTGGAGTGAGTACATCTCTAACCAAGCATGCGCACCAACGATATTACATTTTATTTTTCATATATATATATATATATATATGACATGGCACAAGATAATTGAACAAGGTATGGACCCGATCTAGTACACTCTTAATTGGTCTAACCCGTCAAAGTAGTGAAGACAATCAAACAGTAACGGTCAGAGATAGTAGGTGGAACAATTGCAAGAGCCACACACATATTAAGAGCACCACCTCATCAAAGAGCAAAAGTTATGGAGGTGAAACACGCTTATGGAGAAGAGAGCCTCAATTACTAAGGAGCCGTTATAGTTATTAGGAGGTCGTTGTGCCGTTACCAACGTAGTAATGTATAGTATAAAAGCTGAGCCTAGGTAACAACAATGAGCGACACCCTGATTCTTGTACTAAAAAGTGAGAACGCATAGCAATGCAATTACTTTAATTTGGTTACTACTTCTTTCAAAATATATTTCGGCGTAATACTTACGGTCAATATATTATCATACTTATATTTTGTACTTGAAATAGTATCAATCCAGAGATAATGTTTTTAAATATTACAAGATGTTTTTTATGATAGATTGGCATATGTATATTATGGAGTATATATTATCTGCTTTTTTTTTTTATTGAATACAAGAGGGAGGGGTGAACCCCAGGCTGAGGAACAAAAAATAACAAAAAATTCGGCCTACTCCTTCTCAAGAACGAGACGCCATCTAATAGCCCCAAACTTATATTATCTGCCTTTGAAAAGTTGCTCAATATTTTATTTCTCAACACTAGATTAAACAATCAATTTTAATTTGATTACGTTTTAAAAGATATGTTGTATCTCTTTAGATTTGTAAATTGCATATTTTGAAATAGGTAATACATGTTTTGTAGTTTCATAATATCTAACTTTTAATTTAATCTTAAAAATATGGATAACATGCAATGAGACAGGAAATATACTCCATGTTCCTGTTGGGCAAAAAAAATGTTTTCTTAACCCCAATAGAGAATTTTCATGGACAAAAAACTTTTGTTCCCAACCAAACTAGAAATATATATTAAATATGAGACTTGGGACGTCTCAAGGAGTGATATAATGATATAACGAAAATATTAAATACAAAAGAGAATTTGGAATGCCAAGGATCTTGTAGTCCAGTGACATCAAACCCTTTCCTTTATACGGGAGGTGGTGGGTTCGAATTTCAGTGGAGTCAATAGGGAGTTAGTAGTATTCAAAGAAAAAAATGTAATAAATTAATTACTCCGTATAATAAAAGTTATAAAATTTAATTAAAAAATTATATAAAATATTGGAGTACTAGAATACCACTTAGCCGGCCACTCTCAAGACTACACTAGCTAGGTATACCATAAGTTCAATTTTAGTCAAATTAATTATTGGTAAAACTTAGTTTAATTAGGGGAGTATAAGCATAGTACTCGATTTGGTAAAACTTGCATTTTTAAACTAACCATCCAAGCTTGCTAGTTCTTTAAATTTGTCTAAAGTTCAATCATAATGTTGCTTTGAAATGATTTCTATCAGTCAAATCAAATGTGTAGAAAATAGCTAGTGTATACTTAATGTGTTAACTTTTTGTTTTAAAATTTTTTAAGGATAAATATGTCATTCTAAATTATAATATCATCTAGTTATTAAATATATATATTTAATATCATGAACGAATATGTCCATAATTCAATCACTACAAAACTAAAGATAAGATCTCAAACAATAAAAATGTTGAGTATTATACAAAATAAATAATGTGAATGAAAGTTATACTCTTAATTTATGTTTTTTTTTTCGTTATTTTTTTATGTATACATTATGCTATAAGAGTTGTACTATATAATATTTTGGTAAAAAATACTTATACTATTATAACTTTTGTTATCTTTTTGAAGTATTATATTGTTGGCTTGTTGCCGTGCACATGTATTCACCATATATTTTCTTATCTTCTTCAATGGTGATAATATATAGACATTAGACTAGCTATTAGAGCAAACCCAAAAGTAAAATTTTGGTGATTTTTGGAATAATATATAAAAAATCAATGGGCTGATTTGTAACAAACGGGAAGAGTGATTTTTTGAGTGTTTTTCTCTTGCAAATGTGAGTTTTTTGTTGGCTTAGAGGAGAGAGAAAGGAAGGCAAAACTACTGCAGAAGACTCACGTGTGGCGCAAATGTGTTAATATGCTCTTTTGCTTCTTTTTTTTTTCTTTTTTCTTTGTCTTTCCGGCCTCTTCTTTCTCTTTCCTAATTGCCCCTGACAAAAATCACCAAAAATTTTCTATTATTGAGGTTGCTCTTATATTAGAGTACTATATAAGTTATTTTCTAAAATATAAATATCAAATTTATAAAATGATTTACATAATAATAATAATAATAAAATTATTATTATTATTATACAATAATATAAATATAAAAAAAATCTAAATAAAGCTAAAATTTTAATATAGAGTATTAATATTGGGCATAAACATCATATATTTAGCAACAATTAAATTAAAAAATGTGGCATGATAGGAGTCTTAAAGTATCATCATGATTAGCAGCAGCCAAACAAGTAACAACGAGGAGACAATAGTCTTAAACTAATCATTTGCACACATAAACTGATCTTCGAATCCCATGCTTTTGCAAGTTGCCACTCCTGATAATTTTGTTTATGAGTTTCTCTACAAACTTTACTAATCCATTACAACAATTGTCATTTTCCAAATCATGGAATTTAAAAGTATTCTAAGTATAGCTGTAAAACGTGTCGACTTCTCGAACCCTTTTCTTTTTCTAATCCACCACTACAATTATATAATTATTATAAAATTTTTATATATGTATAAAGTATAGTTAAATACATACCTAATTAACATCTAGAGATTATTGGAGTTTATCAACCAGTTGCGTACATATATAACGCTATGGTGCTCTATGCAATAGTGAGAACATTTTACATTTATGTGATTGTAAGGTAAAAAAGTTGGATTACGGTGTCTAATAACTTGATAATAAGCTATGTTAATAAATTTAGGGTGCGTTTGGTTCGCACATGGGAATCGGAATCGGAATGGGTATCAAATACTTGGTAAGGGTAATGGGTTTTGGTGAAAGTATTTAGCATGTTTGGTAGTTGGGTGGAATGAGAATGATTATTAATAGTTGGGAAAGAAATGATGAAGGGAGATGAAACCCTTATTTAATAAGGGTATGGGTTTTGCCATTGATGGGGGTATTCCAAACCCATAGTAGCATTCACAAAACCTATCAACCAAACACTAACAATCACTTTCATACCCATACCTTATGCCTAAACCCCCCAACCAAACACACCCTTAAACTTTGAAATCCTTTATACTCGTTTAGTAATCTAATCTCTCGTTAGATGTAATTAAAGAAGAAGAAAAAAAAAAAAAGATTGAGGTCCATATTTTCTTATTTTACTTTTAACACTTTTTTAAGAAAAATGCAATACTTTTAAATCGAAATGTAAAAGTATTACATTTTCATTTAAAAGTATTACATTTATCAATATAAATAACAAAAATTTTATTCCAAATATCTAAACTATTAAATGTATTTAAATTTAAACATTAGATAGGGCCCGCCCCTATTGGGCTATTGGCCTATTGATAGCAATGCATGTTATTGTTATGTCAATACATTAATGACACAGTAAATCTAATCTCAAACTCGTTATTTTTGTATCATATTCAGTATCTAAAATTGGATCCATGTCCAGTGTGTTGCATTACTAGTTATACAAGATTATTCATTAGGAATAATAAGTAAACAGAATTCAAAAATCAAAATAATCAACCTACCAAAACCAAGGTGACTCCTTTGTGTGTACAGGCTTTATAAATGTTAAATATGAGCACATGAAATCATTAGAGCATAAGAGACACATATTTTGTATATCCATAAAAATGTGTATAAAATTAACAGACCATCATATCCATCCAATACAGTATGGGTGTGTTTGGTTGGAGGGTTTAGGCATAAGGAATGTGTATGAAAGTGATTGCTTGTGTTTGATTGATAGGTTTTGTGAATGCTACTATGGGTTTGGAATACTCCTGAGAAAACACATACCCTTATTAAATAAGGGTTTCATCTCCCTTCCTCCTTTCTTCCCCAACTATTAATAATCATTCTCATTCCACCAAACTACCAAACATGCTAAATACTTTTACCAAAACCCATTACCATTACCAAGTATTTGATACCCATTCCGATTCCGATTCCCATATGCGAACCAAACGCACCCTATCAATATTTTAAACAACATAGTATTGGGTTAACATATACAGTACCTATTTGCTATTTAGATATGGAAACATAGTATCTATTTAGCACGTCAAGATTCAAAATATATATAGAAAAGAAACTTAATTATTAATATGTAACAGATATAGAATAAATCCATCTAACAGCTTAGCTCTTAGAAAAGATATTTTGTGAACAATAAATACAACACTAGAAATGAGGTGTGTATATTTAGGTCAGCTAAGGTCATTTTGATGAGCAAGGATACACACGGATTACTGCTAGTAGATACTATAATAAAGCTATTTGATAGGAATTTGTCATATAAAATTATTAGTTAACAAGTGAAATAAAAAAGTGTAAGCTATTAGTACCGATCATAAATCTTTAAGTAATTATATGTCAAAGCTTCACGGTAGATAATGAGGCTCAGTCTATAACATTACAAGTTCAAGTAATTGTAAGCTTATGTTCATCATAAACTTAAATGAGGTATCAAAGGATTGTTGGTTTTCCTCATCATCCAAAAAAAAAAATGAGGAATCAATGCAACTCGAAGCCAAGGACAACATTGATGAATGATCAAAGTTTTCCATATATATATAAAAGCCTACTTGCATTAAAAAATTAAATGACGGAAATTTTAAATAAATAAAATGTCATCTGTGAAGGGAGTCAAAAAAAAAAAAAGAGAAATAAATTGAATGTATATATTTTTTTAAACGGATATTAAATAATATACTTTCAATACATAAATAATATATTTTTAATTTTTAATATATTAAAAATATACATTTTAGTCATGATCCACGAAAAAATGCTAACTAATTCTTCATTTGTTTCCGTCGTCCCGACAATTTGATGCGACCTCCTGAACCCCGCAATCCCCTTCGCACTTCATCTCGCAAAAGGCGTAGCCCCACTTGGTTATGCAACTGTCCTGGCACTTCTCGAAGCAGTCATGGTACTTGGAATGTGACGCGCCGTCGTGAGCGGTGGCGACAACAGCCATTATTAATATAAAAAACACTGCAACGTTCTTGTGCTGCAGGCTGGAGCTGGCGGTGACAGCCATTGTTGTCGTTTTTTTTTTTTTTTTTTCTTAATTGTTTTGTATATTTTGCTGCGTTGTAGTGTTTGGGATGGGATGGGAGACGGGCGTTTATAATTATAGGGCAGTGGAGGTTTTCGATTTGGATGGTGAAACATGAAGTTTGGATTGGCCTATGGCTTTACGTTGCTTTAGGATGTAATAACATGAGAACCAAATACAATGACAAAAAACCTGCCCCCTATTTTTGCGCCTGTTTTTTTTCTTTGTTTTTCCTTTGACTTTGTAATTATTAGGATTCTCTGAGTTTGAGTCACGTTAGGACTAGCTATTCTACTCTACCTGAGACTCCCCTTGTATATATGTCTCCTATTCCTCATCATTGTAATTGTTCAATTGAATCAATACAATATTCAGTTCTCATCTGGTATCAGCTAGCCTAGGTTTATTTTCCAATGGCTGACGGCTCTGTTAATTCTTCCGAACGGACCGTTTCTGATGCAGCTATTTCTTCTGCAGTTTCTTCAACAGCCGCTTCTCTGTCTGCTACGCATCACTATGTTAGCATTAAGCTAACGAACAAGAATTTCTTGTTTTGGAGGACGCAGGTTATTCCGTTTCTTCGTGGGCACGACCTCATGGGTTTCGTTGATGGCACGAACTCTTGCCCTAATCGTTTTCTTCCCGTTTCTGAAGGCTCCTCCGCTGCTGCTGCTCTACCCAACCCGCTGCATGCTCCATGGGTGCGCCAAGATCAGGCGGTCCTTAGCATGTTAATCTCTTCACTTTCGTCGGAAGTCATGTACCTCGCAATTGGTTGCACTACGTCGCGTGATCTCTGGTTGGCGCTTGAGCAGGCTCTCGCCTCTTCCAGTCAAGCTCGGATTATGCATATTCTTGGACAGCTGCAAACAATACGCCAAGGGATGCCTCCGCCGTCGACTACATTGCTCGTGCGCAAGTTATGGTGGAAGATCTAGCTCTTGCTGGCCGTGCGGTTCCTTTGGAGGATCAAAATATGTATATTTTCAGGGGTTTACGTCCAGAATATCACTCTGTCGTAGCCTCTTTGAATGTTCGAGGTCAGCCGGTGCGTCTTCCCGAACTCACCGATCTCCTTGGCTCGCATGAGTTCGCTACCGGTGATAGCTATGGCGGTGTTCCAGCCCCTGCAGCTGCGGCTTTTGTTGGCCAGCGTGGTAGTGGAGGTCGGTCGCGGTCTTGGCGAGGCGGATCGAATCGTCGCGGTGGGACTCCGTCGCGTGGCGGTGCTACTTTCGCCGACCAGCAGCAGCAGCAGGGCGGTGGTGTGCAGCGTGGACGTGGCTCGCATGGTGGTGGCAGGTCACGTGGGCGACGTGGTGGTAATTGGCAGCCTCAATGCCAATTATGTGGCAATTATGGCCATCTTGCACCAGCCTGCTTTTCTTTAATTGGTCGTGGACTCCAAGCTCATTTAACATATGCTGAGGATGCGCCGAATCTTGTGCCTGACTCGCATCTTTGGATTCCAGACACTGGGGCGACAAATCACGCGACCCCTGATATTGCTGCGCTCTCTACATCTGAAGAGTACACTGGTGGTGATGCTCTTCGAGTTGGTGATGGTACAGGTTTGCTTATTAGTCATACTGGTCATGCTTCTTTTTCTACCCCGTCTAAAGTATTTAGGATGTCTGATATTTTACATGTTCCTGGTTTGTCTTCCTCTCTTTTATCTGTGCAATGCTTTGCAAAAGATAATAAAGTCTTTTTTGAGTTTCATCCATCCTTTTTTGTTGTGAAGGATATAGCAACCAAGGCAATTCTTCTTCGCGGCAATAGTTGCGGTGGTCTCTACACGTTGCCCATTTCGAAAAACAGTCCCCGTGCGTTTATCTCATCCTGTGCTTCCTCTTCCGTATGGCATGATCGTTTGGGACATCCTCATCAACGAGTCTTAGATCGTATTCTTCCTTTTTGTTCTGTTAGTGGTTCTAGTCGCAATAATCGTTGTACTTCTTCTTTGTGTTCTGCGTGTCAATTGGGCAAGTTTGCTCATTTTTCTTTGCCACGTGTAGACTCTGTTAGTTCGAATATTCTTGATTTGATTTATACTGATATTTGGGGACCAGCTCCTGTTTTGTCTTCTTCTGGTTATCGTTATTTTGTTCTTTTTGTTGATGACCATTCTCGTTACACGTGGTATTATCCTATGAAATTGAAGTCTGACTTGTATGCCATTTTTGACAAGTTTCGTGCCTTATTTGAACGGTCATTTAATCACAAAATTAAGGCTATTCAGTCTGACTTAGGAGCTGAATACAACAAAATTAAGGCTATTCAGTCTGACTTAGGAGCTGAATACAAAAAGTTAAAGGCTATTCAGTCTGACTTAGGAGCTGAATACAAAAAGTTACATACTATTCAGTCTGACTTAGGAGCTGAATACAAAAAGTTACATACTGTTCTTCTTCAGTTAGGGATTAATCATAGACAATCCTGTGCCTACACTCATGAATAGAATGGTCGTGTTGAGAGGAAGCACAGGCATATTGTCGAAACTGGTCTTACTCTTATGGCTCGTGCGTCTATTCCATCTCGTTTTTAGGACTTTGCTTTTGAAACTGCTGTTTACTTGATTAATAGAATGTCATCTAGTGTTTTGCAGAATTCCAGTCCTCATTTATTGTTGCATAAATCTTCTCCCTCATACTCTTTTCTTTGTGTGTTTGGTTGTCTTTGTTATCCTCACTTGCGTCCTTATAATCGTCACAAAATGTCATATCGGTCATCTCCTTGTGTCTTCTTAGGTTATCCTGAGTCTTTTAGGGGGTACAGATGCATGGACTTAACGACTAATAAGATTTATATTTGCAGACATGTACACTTTGACGAGAATGTGTTTCCCTTTGTCAGTAGGGTTGTTGTGCCATCTCCTCCCTCTATGCAGAAGCCGTGGGCTGAATCGGTTTTACAGGTATTGCCATCTTCTCTTGCTGATTCTGCTCAGGCTGATTCTCCTGTCACCACCGTTGCTGCTCCTACTCATCAAAGAGGACAACCCCGTGGCAAGTCCACACGTCCGACTGTTCGCTCCCATGCAATGGCTACGAGGAGTCGGTCTGTGGCTCCACTTTTGGCTCTCTCTGCTCAGGCCTGTCCTACCGAGCCCACTTGCTACACTCATGCAGTTAAATTTTCTGAATGGCGAGAGGCAATGGATCTGGAGTTCAATGTGCTTTTGCACAATCAGACTTGGGTTCTAGTTCCTCCTCGCCCAGGTATGAATGTGATTGGGTGTAAGTGAGTTTTTCATACTAAACGTAAAGCTGATGGTTCAATAGAGAGGCATAAGGCGAGACTTGTGGCGAAAGGGTTTAATCAAGTTCCTGGTCAGGACTTTTTTGACACCTTTAGTCCGGTTGTGAAACCCACTACAGTCAAATTGCTTTTGAGTTTGGCTATTTCCTCAGGTTGGGTGGTTAGGCAGCTTGACGTACACAATGCATTTTTGAATGGTGATTTGGCTGAGACTGTTTATATGCGTCAACCACCCGGGTATGCTGATGCTCAATTGCCTGATCACGTTTGTCTGTTGAAGCGTTCCTTATATGGCTTAAAGCAAGCTCCACGAGCTTGGTTTAATCGGCTGCATACTTTTTTACTCTCTATTGGGTTTATAGCTTCAAAGACTGATGTGTCATTATTCTATTACTCTCGTGGTTCTGCATGTGTGTATCTTTTAGTATATGTTGATGACATTTTGGTAATGGGGACTGATGAGCTACTAGTGTCTGATTTACTCTCTAAACTGTCTACTGCTTTCAAAATTAGAGATCTTGGTGAACCTGGTTTCTTTCTTGGAATTGAGCTAGTCAAAACTAGCAATGGTGTTATTCTTTCTCAGTAGCGGTACATGTCAGACATCTTGAAACGGGCTGGAATGACTGATTGTAAACCTCTCGCAACTCCTATTTCTGCATCGAAAACTCCATTGCTTAATTTAGATTCATATGAAGATCCAACGAAATACAGGAGTTTGGCTGGTGCTCTCCAGTATCTCACAATTACACGGCCAGACTTATCCTTTGCGGTCAATCAATTGTGTCAACATATGCATGCTCCAACATTGTCTCACTGGGAGCAGCTAAAACGAGTGCTCAGGTATGTCAAAGGCACCCTCTCATTCGGCTTGCGTATAACTCAGTCAAATTCTAGAGAGCTTCATGCTTTCTCTGATTCTGACTGGGCTGGTTGTCCTGAGGACCGTAAATCTACTAGTGGGTATGCAGTGTTTCTTGGCACCAATCTTATCTCTTGGGTGTGCAAGAAACAGAAGACAGTTGCAAGATCATCCACGGAAGCTGAGTATAAAGCCTTGGCTGATGTTTGTGCTGAGGTAATATGGATCATGTCCTTGCTGCGTGAGATCAAAATTGATGGCATCCCTACTCCCAAATTATGGTGTGACAATCTTGGTGCTACTTATATGTGTGCGAATCCAATTTTTCATGCAAGAACTAAGCACGTGGAGATTGACTACCACTTTGTTAGAGATAGGGTTGCCAATGGAGATATTCAGGTTAACTTTATTTCCACAAAAGATCAATTAGCTGATATCTTTACAAAAGCTTTGCCTAGTCCTAGATTTTCTTTTCTTAGGGACAAGCTTCAGGTTAGTAGTTTACCCTGCGCTTGAGGGGGAGTATTAGGACTCTCTGAGTTTGAGTCACGTTAGGACTAGCTATTCTACTCTACCTGAGACTCCCCTTGTATATATATCTCCTATTCCTCATCATTGTAATTGTTCAATTGAATCAATACAATATTCAGTTCTCATCGTAATGAATAAATTGTCAAACATGTTATAATTTATGGGTGTATTTGGTTTTAGGCTTCTAGCTTTTATAAAGTTTGGAAGTTTGAAGTTATTTAATTGTATATTCAAACTTTTATTAGGGACTCGGGTGATATTCGATTCAATTGGAAAATTGGGTTTAAATATATATTTAAGGAATATTTTTCACAACAAATTAAATAAAGTCTAAATTACAGCCACGAGGTGATGGACTGATGGGTCATTTGAAGTGTTCGAGAAGATTAGAGACAATGTTTACAAAGTTGGTCTTCGTAGAAAGTACAATGTCTTCTTCCCATACACTCAATGTTATTGTCCTTGTTTGAGAGGGTGTTGATTCAACTAATTAATTCAAGGTCGAATCATTTTCAAGAATGGAGGATGATGTGAATCAGCCCACACATGATTAATTAAGAGTCTCTATTTGGCACATTACATATATTGAGTTTGTGCAACATTGGTAGAAGCTTTACCAATTCTTTTTTTCATTATAAATTTATAATAAGATATAACAATACTATATAGAAACACTTGGGATTCCACTCTTATATAATAACCTCCAAACCATGCAAGAGAGGTAAATCGTACTATGAAAACCTTACTCGAGAGTAGTGCACCCGTTCCTGTATAATAACCTATAAACTATGCAAAAAAGGTAAACTGTAGTAGGAAAAGTTATATTTAACCGAGAATATGTGTATAATAATCAAACATGTGACCTCTAAATATGAAATTTATGTTCTCTATCCAACTTGACTAATCCTTTTAGGTTTATTATTATTACGTACCAGTGTGGGCCTGGATATTAATTCCCACAAGATTATTTATTTATTATTATATACCGGTATGGACTGAGAAATTAATTCATAGTGACAGGTTTTGGAAGTCTATTATACATACCGGTGTTGTGTGAGCCTGGTAGTTAATTCCACAGATTCTCCGGGCTTTCTTTTACTCATTGGGGCTAATAACCCTTTGGATCGGGATATGCATACTTAAGGATTAAGACTCTTGGTTTTGGTTTTTGAGATCTCAAACGAGGTTTCTTGATGAGTATTTTGTGGGCAATGGACATGTTTTTAATTTTATACTTTATAGGGGGATTATTAGGGGTTATGAATGGACTACAGTTCTCTTATTAAGATGGTAAAACGTAAGTTTTGATGGGCCGCTTATGATTTTAGGTTGTTTTAAGATATGATGTGACGATATGAGGATCAAATTAAAACAAATATGTTACGAACAACCTATGTCTATATGTGCTTCACAATGCATGTCTCCACCAACAACATGCATGAGAGATAATCTCGTTTCACTATCTAAACCCTCAACATATATATAAGTACTAGAGGCACATTGAAGAAGTTTAATAACGAATAACTAACCGTTGACAATTAAAAAAAAAATTAGTTCTCAAATGTATCTAATTATTATATGAAAACATGTTCCACTAACTTTTTCTAAAACTAATTTTTATGTTTTTTATTAAAGAGATAAGTAATACTCAAAGGTTACATTCTAGGAATCCACCCTTAGCCCAAAATCAACAGTTACACTTGTACTATGCTATTAGCAGCTAAGCTAAGGGGATTTAAACGACGTCGTACTACCTTAATTTTCTTGATCAACTGCAAGTGCAACTGGGGCATTCCACTTTATCTGGTGCACGTGGCAAGCTGAAGCGTTCCGGTACCGGATTCTCATCTCTCTACTCTTACCGGAAAGAGCCTCTAAAATTTTCTTCTAAAAATTCAGTCTTTTTGACTCCCATTGTAATAACTCTCTTTTCCTTCTTCTTCTTCTTCCTCCCTTCACAGATGAATCTGTAACAGTAAGCAACAACTCCTTTGTTAGTAGTAGAATTGGAGAAGAAATGCAGGGCTTGGTTCTTCGGAATGCTCATCCTTTCATTACACCAACCAAGGGAACAACGATTAAGATTCCCTTATTGCCTTTGGTTGCCACTCTGCCTACGTGCCCTTTCGTACCCGCAAGAACTACACTTGTACAACCCTCTTTCTGTAAGTTCTTAAACACCCTTTTCTTCTACCTCAATGATGTTTCATTTTCTTTTGTTAATATGTAGTTTGGTTGAACGGTTGGTTTTTCTGAGTTGCATTTACATCAGCTAGAAACTAGTTAAAATGGGCGTTTCCAGTTTATTGAATTTTATTGCTGTTTGTCTTAATTTAGCGGGAGTTGAGATGGTAAGTTCGAAATTATTGGCTTTAATTGTAAACAATTTGAGGAATGTGTTAAAGATGAAACCTTTATGGCTTCGTTGATCTTACCTTAATGTTAACAAGTTGTGTATTGAATAGAAATCTCTTTTATACATTTGGAAGTTGTTGAACATCCATGGCCTTGTCCAGTGTTAGACTGCATAGAATTGCATTACATCACCGAGTCTGTCATGGTATATCTGACTGTCAAATTATACTAGATTATGGCCTTGTTTGGTAAACAGCATTTTGAGCAAAAGTTAGTGGATTTGACCAGTTAAACCGCGAAAGTGGGTGTTTGGTAAGTCGTGGTTTCCCTTAGTGTTTTGGGTTCAAAATACTGATTTAGAAATGCTCCTCTGAGTAGCGATTGTGATCAGTGGATTGGAAGAAGAAAAAAATTAGCAAAATCCTTTTTTGCCCTGATGAATTCCTGCTTCTGCCTTTGGTTTTCCTATTTTTGAAGTTAAGGTGTTTAGAATGTCCTTGAAATATTGGGTGGAATGAAGTTACACGAAGCTCTGGGTGGAACAACATTATTATCAATAAAAAAAATTATAATATACACATCCTTAAATCTTGTTACATATTACCTCCTAATAAACTATTAATTTTACCAAACACCTTTCTACAAACAACTAACACAGTCTAGTAGTTTAAACTGCTAACACAACTTGTTTTCCACCAAGTGCTAATTGCTGGTGCATTTAGGTAAATGAAAACAAAAATTCTTGGCTCCTTGATGTTTGTAGCTAAAACGCAGGATCCTTTTATTCACCATAAATTAAAAGCATTTTAGATGCATACTAAAGCCATGTAGGATCCTTCTTTACACCAATAAAAAGAATTTAACTGGTGGAAGGGTTGCAAACTGCCTTACTGACCCTTTACAGTCTTAAGAAATTTAAGTAGCCCATGCCCTTTTTTTTCTTTCTCTGGCCATCTATTTCTACCATTAGTTAAATAGGTACACTGTAGTAAAGCACTGTTCTGAAGAGACTTTGAATGGTATCCTGCAAGAAGTTCTGCTTTTGGCTTATGTTTCATATGAAAGATAAAGGCATGCCATCTGTTAGATCTTTTTATAAACAAGTTTTTATTTGTTTCACTGTTCCTTGAATGTGTGAGAAATTGCTTGCTAAGCCAGGGTGCTGATTCATTCTTAGATAATTTTATTTCCTAATTTTAAAATTTTCTAAGGTCATTACCATTTTAAGTATTCATGATTGGGTTGTGGTAATTTTTTTTTATTAGCACATCAAGTTGATTTGCATTAACCCTGATTTGTAGTAAGAAGGTCGGAGCTGCCTAAGCTGCACTGGAGGCACTGCAGAACAACATCACATGCATCTAATGTTGGCATTGGATCAGGGGGTTATGAAGAATTCAGTGAGCCACCTATAGATACTTCAGCTAAAGAGTGAGTCTAAACAACGATGATGTCATATACACTTATTGCCTTTCATGAATGGCACTGAGAAGCTTCCAAACAAATGACTTTTTGCCTTCTCTGATGATGTCATATACACTTTCATTCAATATGTTTCATAATGTACTTTATGCAGTTTAAAACTTTCTTGATATTCAGCCTGAAACATATATTGCCTTTCATGAATGGCAGTGAGAAGCTTCCAAATCAAATTCCTTATCCTCTCTCTATAGCTCTAGTGCTATGTGGATGTGCTTTGGTATTTTCACTGATTGCCTTTGTAAAAGGAGGACCTTCGTCAATCTTAACAGCATTTTCGAAGTCAGGCTTTACTGCAGCATTCTCGTTGATATTTGTATCTGAAATTGGCGACAAGGTATATATAATCACCTGCTATAGTTTATAGAAAATCCTGAGTCGTAACACATGCTTTTTATTGTTTTCAGTATTGTGTTTCTTCGATTGACATCTTTTTAACTCCATGTTTGGTATCCATGTAGGTCATTCTGATTTTCTTTAGACACTATTAAGCCACTTCTTTTGCATTGTTCTCAGCAAAGATAAATAGTGTTATTGGTGCATTTAATTATTTATATGGAAATTCTATAATGCCGAATAGTAATAATGCCAACAACTATAAATAGAAAGGCGTGGTCGCATTTTGTAAATAGAATAATAGTTTTACTTTCACTATTTACTTTCACCATTTCTATTTATAGTAGTCAGTATTTTTACTAATCTGCATTGGAGAATTTTCAGTTATTTATACATTATATATATGTTAAGTTTAGTTCATTCATATATGTGTTATTGCAATAAACAGGTAATAGCACTTTGATGAATGAAAATTATTTAGCATCAAGAATCTCTTTAAATTAAAGGCAACTTAAGGTACTCTTTGAATATGTCCTATATTCCTATTCCGTTAATTCTTCTTTTGCTCTAATTTTACAGACGTTTTTCATTGCTGCACTATTGGCTATGCAATACAAAAGACTATTGGTATGAGTTCTCAACATCTTGCTCTCCCCTTTCTAATATTCAGTTTTAGTTTGCGAAAAACTTTCACTTGAGATTTCTCTGACTTGGGTCATGTGGAACTTTTCACGTTAAATATGTGTCTTTTAATTGGCTAAAATTGTAAAATATCATGTCAATCAACAATGAGAAGTTGTCCCTACGTATCATCCTATAAAATATGAATTTATATTATTTTCAAAAAGGGTTATGCTTAAGAAACTGACCTGGAAATTTTATGTTTAGAGAGGTTGTTGTGTACTCATGTAATCATGTTGACATTATACATTGAAGAGATCACGACAAGTTTTGTATTATATTATAAACAATAAGAAGCAAAAAATGCTAGAGATGTTTATCTTGCTCAGAAGTGAAATTCATTCGACAATTTATATCTCATGATTGGATAGCAGTAGGCCAGTAGGGTTTGTTCTTACTTTGATGAAGTATTGGTCAGGTTCTTCTGGGATCAATGGGTGCTCTTTCACTTATGACCATCCTCTCTGTCGTAATAGGAAGGATCTTTCATTCTGTGCCAGCACAGTTCCAAACAAGTAAGTTCTCGACCTCGACTTCTTCTCTCTTCTACAGACCTGCTTGTATTATTTCATCAATCAAACTAATCTAACTTTTTTAACATGACCAAAACTTAATTAGCATACACCTCTAATTTGAGTCACATTTTTACCTCTGTAAACCCTCTCCGTCACTTCTGTGCTGTTCTAAAAAGACAAGTGTGGTTTCAATCACGTGAGCATATTATGCAACAGGATTGTAAATATGTAATAGTTTACATCTTATACGGTTAAAAATTTCTGATTGTTTGATTTTTGTGACAGCCTTGCCTATCGGAGAGTATGCAGCAATAGCACTTCTAGTATTCTTTGGCCTCAAGTCAATCAAAGACGCGTGGGAACTTCCATCTGAAGAGGTTAAAACAGGTGATGAATACGTTGAGGCTGAGGAACTTGTGAAGGAAAAGGTGATTATCTAGATTTAGTACATTATGTCCCTTGGTTGCTTCTCTCTCAGATTCAATTGTAATCACCGATGTTGATTTCTTCAGGCCTCAAAGCGACTCTCGAATCCACTTGAAATTCTGTGGAAGTCATTCAGCCTTGTATTTTTTGCTGTAAGAGCCTCCTCAAGCAGTTGAGTGCTTTTTTTCTTCTGCTTACTTTTCGAGTTAAGAAATATTGCTAGTTTTCTTTTTAGGAATGGGGAGACCGCTCTATGCTTGCAACAATAGCTCTGGGCGCAGCACAGGTATAGTTTCTACGAGCACAAGTAGTTATAGAGAGTCTGATTTTTTTTTTTTATTTGAGTACTATTGACTTTGTTACAATGTAGTATCTGTTCATAGCTATTTTCTCAACCTACTGAAGCACAACGAGTCAACAGTTGACTCCACTGAGACTCGAACCCACTCCCATCATCCATGTGGGAGTGTAAACCGGGACACCGGGTGCCACTAGACCACAAGGTTTTAATTATTTGCGAGTTTTCTTTTGGTTTTCCCTTCAATGGATCTGTTTTGCAGTCTCCGTGGGGAGTTGCGGGTGGTGCTATTGCTGGACACTTGGTTGCAACATCTCTCGCAATACTAGGAGGCGCGTTTCTTGCCAACTACATTTCTGAAAAGCTGGTAAGCAAAGAAAATTTGAACTTCAAAGAATTTGTGAATCTGCAAACGGATTTATTTCTAAGCATCTCGCTTGGCTCACAATCAGGTGGGCTACCTAGGTGGAGCTTTGTTTTTGGTTTTTGCTGGTGCCACGTTCTTCGGGGTTTTTTGAGGAAGTTTTGTAAATCACAAGAAGAAAAGGAAGTTCTTTTTGTTGAAGACACGGACATGCTCAAGGCGAAGGCCAGAACATTACACTTAGAAATCGGGACACACACAAGAGAACTGTTGTATCATCCATGAAAGGAAGAAGTAACCATGTTAGAGACCTAAGCTGCAATATGAGGTAATTTAGGGCATATACCTTCCCATACCCAACTGTATTTCGGCACAGTTTATGTTTCTGGTATCATTAATCTTTGTACCTTATTGAATTGAATGTTGGAAATGAGCTGATATTTGTTAGTTCATGTCCTGTTTGATGTTTTATTTGATAATAAGGAAGCCAATTATTGTCTGTACTAAAGAACTAATGCAGAAGCTTTCGGTATATTGTGCATGGCTCTTGTTTTATATCATTCACAAGCCAAGCTGAACTTTTATCACAAAGTGACAAAGCAATTCAAAATTCTTTGCAACTGTATTCTTTTTTGGATGACAAAGAGAAATTCACAACTACTATCATATAGTTAATGTGTCGTCTAAGCATTCAGTTAGTGGAGACCGGACGCGCCCTAAACGTCCGGTCACTGAAGACCGGACGCCTAAGGTGATTGCCTCGCCTGAGATGAGCGAGCGAACTTAAGCATCTAAGCAACATCTTGGACGCCTAACTCGTACTAAACCTCAAATTTGACCCAAGTTATAATATATATACACACACACACACACACTCATCGCCTAGGTGACAACTAGGCTGTTAGGTGGCGAGGTGCCTAGAAAGTCAATAGTGGTCAATTTTTGAAAAAATTTTACAAGTGTGATTAAAAAAAAAGAAAATTTTGCCAAAGACCTTGTGGTCTAATAACACCCAATTACACCCCCACATAAGAAGAAGTGAGTTCAATCCTCAGTGAAGGCAATATCTCACTCCCCAATCCCCACTGCCAAAATCCCACAATTTGCAAGAGAAATAACTTTGTAAAAACTCAACCCCACATTTGTTTAAAAACCTCCACCTTAGTTTTTACTATTCTAAAAACCCCCCCAAAATCAACTATTGGGTAAGGCCTTAGGTAAATTTCACTTTGAAACAGAGTAAAAGGCTTTGTTAACAAGAATAATTAGAATCCGAGCCGTCAAGGACAAAAATTACAATTTCCTCATCATGGAAAACCATCAAGTCTGGTTTGGATATGTTACTAGATTACAGGAACACCTCTAGTCTTTGCCAAAATGGGATGAACCCTAGATTCTTTTATTTGTGAGAGTTAAAGAATTATGTGTTTAGGCAGCTTGACTAGGTGGGGATTATGGATCCTATCAATAGTCCATACCACCCATTCCGCCCATGCCACCGCCCATACCAGCTGGAGTTTCCTTCTCGTCCTTTGGAAGCTCAACGACCACCGCCTCTGTGGTTGTCAAGAGAGAAGATACACTGCAGAAACACACGCGATTAATAAGCAATGTAGCAGAAGCGTGCTTATGACAAAAGTAACGGAGTTCAACATACCTAGCAGCATCAACCAAGGCTGTTCTTATAACTTTCACCGGGTCAATAATACCTGCCTTAACCATATCGACATATTCACCTGTTGCATATAAAACAAACAATCTAAGTACATACACTACAGCATCTTTTGTGCTTTATAAAGTAATCATGGTTTCATTCTTTTTGTTAGTTAGCAAGTGCATATATATACCTTTTGCTGCATCATATCCAAGATCAGCGTTATCTTGCTCGAGAAGTTTACCAACAACAACAGCTCCCTCTACGCCAGCATTAGAGGCTATTGTGTGCACTGGTGTCTGCAATGGGGTTATACAGTTCAGTTAACTTTCAAGAGGGGACTGCCACTGACAATTTGAATGAGGGAAATATATCCTGTTGTTGAGGCTTGAGAACATGAAATTCTGATTCTAAGCCATAAAAAGGGTAAACACTACAAACCTTCAGGGCATTCTGAATAATTTGAACACCAATCTTCTGATCAAAGTTAGCTGTTGGGAGCTTATCCAATTCTTTTGAGGCAAAGAGAAGAGCAACACCACCACCAGGTACAATTCCTTCCTCAACAGCTGCTTTGGTGGCATTTAGTGCATCAGTAACTCTATCTTTCTTCTCACCAACCTCAGCTTCACTGGCCCCTCCGATCTGTGCAAGAAAATGACGATAACTACAATGAAATAGCCACATTTAGTGTCAAGAAAGACAAAAAGCAGGCAAACAAGGTCAAACCTTTAATACAGCCACACCACCAGAGAGCTTAGCTAGTCTTTCTTGTAACTTCTCCTTGTCATAATCAGATGTGCTTAATTCAATAGCTGATCGGATCTGGCATCAATGAACACCAAATTTAATCAATAAAACCTACTAAATGCTTGACAGCAAACCAGCAGTCTTCCAGTTCACATTACTAATTCATCATGGCAATACAAACCTGCTCACATCTTTCCTCAATAGATGTCTTCTCTCCCGCACCATCAAGAACAACAGTATCATCCTTTGATACAGTGACCTGGAACAATAGTAAACTTCATTACTAACAGGCCACAGAAATAAGACTGTTTTATCAACTTATTTAGAGATGCAAACCAAGAAAATGAAGTTCATCTCTACTTCAAGAAATTATCAAGAAACATAATATCCCAGAAAAGACAGAATAAAAACAGTGAATCTAAGGCATACAACTATGTATAAGCTTTCAAAACCTGGTGCAAGTTTACCTTTTTGCATGTCCCTAGCATTTCCATATCCAAATTTTCAATGTTTAATCCAAGCTCTTCTGTTATGACCTGTCATGTAGAATACAAACAGTGAATCTAAGGCATACAACTATGTATAAATGTGCAAATGCATCACAGGGCAGGGGTGGTCTCAGTTCTCACTTGGCCTCCAGTTAAAGTAGCAAGATCTTGAAGATTGGCCTTCCTGTTCTCACCAAAGCCAGGGGCTTTTATGGCACAAACCTGCATACAAGCCAATTACTTCAGATCAAAAGTCAAATTGCTAACAGCAAGAGAAACTACTCTAATAGTTGCAAAGTAATACCTTGACTCCAACACGAAGTTTGTTTAGAATAAGAGTTGCAAGGGCATCACTGTCCACATCTTCAGCTACAATCAAGAGAGATCTTTGTTTCTGCAATAAGACCAAATTAAGCCATAGTGCCATGCATCTCAATGGTAAACTGTCAGTGCAAGTACTTCATATCAACCTTAGTAAAGGAAGAATACCTTCAAAGCCAACTCTAAGATTTTTACAATAGCATTTATGCTTGAGATTTTCTTCTCATGTATTAAAATAAGAGGGTCATCCAACTCCTGCAAATCAACATAGTGATCAGCTCACCATCACGCTAACTAAATAAATCATAATGATGTGTAGCATGCAAAGTATAAGATTGAAAAGACTTACACATTTTTGGTTCTTTGGATTGGTAATAAAATATGGGGAGATGTAGCCCCTATCAAGCTTCATCCCCTCAACAACTTCTAACTCATTGAATAATGTCTTTCCATCCTATAACAGCAATCAAGATCAAAATTGTCAGGCATGGTAATGTTACATAGAAGATTAATACTTGGATTAGACATCACAAACGCTTCAGATTACAGGCGCAGGGATAATTGACCATTAAATGCATTCTAGTAATATCACCCAGCACTGGTCCAAGTAGTATCAGATATAATTGGAAAAAAGAATTGCAATTGAAAGTAAATTAATGGCCAGTAATACTGCAGGAAACAGGAAACACCAAGCACTAACTTGAATTGTGATCACTCCTTCCTTGCCAACTTTCTCCATAGCCTTTGCAATCAACTCGCCAATTTCTCTTTCCCCATTTGCGGAAATTGTACCAACCTGAAAATGTAATTATAAGCCCTGTTGAAAACTGCTAGAGGTTGCAGCACAAGAAGAGAACTTACATCTCTCTTAAATATTTCTATAAATTTATGTCAAATGACCAGTAGGAGGTCAAAATAAAGTTGGGTCAGGATGTCATGTGCTAGTATACAGCATATAATGGCCAATGATAATACCTGTGCAATTTCTTCTGATGTACTTATCATCCGTGCTCTACTCTTCAGGTTTGTTACCACAGAATCAACAGCCATGGTGATACCACGTCTAAGATCCATTGCATTCATGCCAGCTGCAACTGACTTACAGCCTTCAGCAAATATAGCCCGCGTGAGGACAGTTGCACAAGTGGTACCTGTAAAGGGAAGAAGACATCATAAAGTAAGCATGTAAACCACATATGCAAAGGTGAACTTTAGACATGAAGCAACAATATATTAAAGAATAATAAGTATCTGCAACATAATCCTCCAATAAGATATTTATATTGGACTTACCATCACCAGCAACATCATTAGTAGCATTAGCGACCTGCTTTACAAGGCTCGCACCAACATTCTTCACCTTGTTGTTGAATTCAACACTTTTCGCAACTGTGACACCATCTTTTGTTACTTTAGGGGCACCCCAACTTTGTTCAATAACAACATTACGTCCCTTCATAAACAAAACAAAACAAATACGTAGAACCAGTCAACAATCTATTACTCCGTACTAAAATGGCAGTGGGGTGTGGTACAGGTTCATATTCATGACCACGGACTCAACATTAAAAACAGTAAATAACACTAACAACAGTATCTTGCAAATGTAAAAATAATACTGGCCTCTCTATCACACACAATAAATTAAAACATGGGAGTGAATAAAATATTAAAATGTAGCTGCCCCAGTGTTCTCCATATGCAAAAATGCCAAGGAGAGATTGTAGAAGGGCAGCACACTCACTTTTGCTTCAAGGGAACGAGTTGATCAGAAACACATCAATTCTGTCAACCAGATAGCGAAGCTTAACATCAAGTTTAGCCAAAAATCCAAAAACTGATGTTAATGAAATCCTGTAGATGAGCAACACCAAGCAACCTATAGGATTTGTTAACTAACAATATTTCAAATTCCAATACATTTAAGAATTCCCATAATGCAGAGATTAAACAAATCACTAGCACAGCCATATATGGATATAGTTTGCTAATATTCTACAGCATTCTCAATTATTTCAACCATACTCATCACATTGATATAACAGAGAGTTTAACAACAGAAAGAATGTGGATGTAGAAAAACAAAATTTTCCCAGCACAAAATGCCTCAAAAACAAAACAATTAGTATACATACACATAATGATACATGTATATCACACACACAAAATCGCTTACAAATTACAATACTAACAACTAATGCCAATAAAAATCAAACTTTTTTGAGTTAAACCAAAGACACGCAATATATTCAAATCATCAATCTCCCAAACTACAAAAAGGTACCTTGGGACCCATAGTAACTTTAACTGCATCAGCAAGTTCTTCTACACCCTGAAGCATCAAGGCCCGAGCCTCCACTCCAAATCTAATATCCTTAGCAGCATAATTTCTGCTCCAGCCTAACCTACTAGAAACCTACAAACCGAAAATTCCAGGATTGAATAAAATTCACAGGTCATAACACATTCAGACCAACTTTCAACACAAAACAAAACAACGAAATATAGGTACCTGCTGGGAGCTGTTTTTCGCAACCCTGCACATTCAAGAAAGCGTT
The DNA here is from genome assembly GCF_003576645.1 of Ipomoea triloba. Lineage (NCBI taxonomy): Eukaryota > Viridiplantae > Streptophyta > Magnoliopsida > Solanales > Convolvulaceae > Ipomoea > Ipomoea triloba. The sequence goes on along the minus strand of NC_044916.1, from coordinate 31,367,232 downwards.
TAAAGCCAAATGCAGATTGCATCACTATAATCTCAGAAAGAAAAGATAATACGAAATGCCAAAAAAAAAAAAAAAAAAAAAAAGTACCTGGCTTTGGAGGCAATGTTCGATAAGAAACGATGCATGATTTATGTATTGGTAATGAGTAGATACGCTTCGTCAGAGTTTGTCAATGAGGAAGCGCACAGATGGAGAAGGATGAGAGTAGAGATCGGGTTGAATAGCTGTTATACTCAGTATATATATGAATAGCGGAAGAGAAGAGTCTAGAAATGCACCTCCTAGGGCTTTTAGGGTTTATCCTTCGTTACTTATTTCTTTCTCAAAATAATTATATATTATTAATTATTTTAATTATAATATATAATCATATATCGAAGTTATTAACAAAATAAATAAAATTAGTCAAGTACCTTGTGCTCAGTACTTCAGTAGAAATGAATTGACCATTTGTGCTTTAATAATTTGAAAAAATATTAATAAGGTCAGTTGTATTTTTTTTAAAAAAAAATTAAAAAAATCCGTACTTTTGTTGGTAGAACATTTTGGGGGTCACGCGCCCTAATCTCCAACAGTCCAATCGGGTCGGGTCGAATCTCTCGTTAATTTCCCTCTCAACTCTGTGTCACTCACCCCCACTTATAGTTTTGTAGCTCCTCCATTGTTGAGGGAGATCACAGAGCAAAGATGACGGAGGCAATGATAAGGAAGAAGCCGGGCATGGCCAGCGTGAAGGACATGCCACTTCTACAAGACGGACCTCCGCCTGGAGGTTTCGCTCCGGTCAGGTTCGCCCGCCGAATTCCCAACACTGGCCCCAGCGCCATGGCCATTTTCCTCACTGCTTTCGGCGCCTTCTCTTGGGGCATGTATCAGGTCGGCCAAGGCAACAAGAAGCGCAGGTACCACGTGTATATGTAAAGATCGGATCTTTGATTTGATCTGGATCGCGTTTAATTTGGATAATGAAGATATTTATTGATCATCATTTGTATTTTAAGTGGTGATTTGATTGTGATTTTTATCATTTCAGTTGAGGATTATGTTTGTGCATCGTTAAGTGAATTATTTCTTGAAAGATAGGTCTAGGGGATTGATGAATTCTATTCACTACTGAATCAACTTTCAATGTTTTTTATGTGAAATTATGAAAATCTTGTCTAATAAGGTACAGGCAGCCATAAAAGTGCCGCCTTGATCATATTAGGATACAATGTGCCATCACATGGATGTTTCCATACAAATTCCCCTTTGATTTTTGAGCAGGGAGTGGGATAAGATATGTTATGGGGAGAAATCTGAAAGAAATAACCAATGAAAAGAGAGACTGTAACCTGGAGAACATGAGGCATAAAAGTAGTTGCACGGATATTGAGTCTTTATTGTAGCTGCAGTCCTTAAGGTATACGGTCTGGGTATTAGGGTTGCTATTGACTTCATGCTTCAATACAGTTACTTATCTAGTTTTAGTGCACTGTGTGTAGATGAGTTTAACTCAAATCATGATCCTAAAAAGAGACTACACAAAAAATGGAGGCATGTATTTTTCCAATAGCAATCTGATTGTGCAACTTTGTATTCCATATCTAAGAACCTTTTTTAACATCCCTTCTCTTTTTTTGATAGTTGAGAATATTTCTTTAATAGCATGGCACAATAAAGATGTATTGCTTGATATAGATTAAAAAATAAATTGAAGTGAAAATAGACTCAAAACAGAGAGTGCCTACTGTGTGGAGGATATTTATTTAAAACTCTGGTGGGAAGTATATAACCTTCCATAGATTGCCAAAACTAGAAAAACTAGATTAAAGGGATTTGTAAGGATCTAAATTTTTTCCCTCCCCTCTTTGTTTGTTGGAGGGAGGGGTTGGAGAGATAAAAACTTACATATAGTTGCCATATATATTACTACATGTTATCATAGAGGCTTTAAATTTTAGTTGAATTGTCTAAAGACCCTTGGATTGAAAAATTATTAGTCTCTATAATGTCTGTTCTACAACAAAGTGATAGAAGTTCCAAGAATTCTTAGATTTCAGTAGAAAATGAAACTGCTGAACTAGCAGCTTTAAAGTATTCTATGAATCATCTCAGATATTTTTAAATTGTCACTACAGATTATGAAATCCCTATTATTTTACAAAGTGATATAAGTTTTAGGAAATGTCTGATTTAAAATGTGTAGCTGATAAGGTCCGTGTTTCATGTGGTTTCTTTATATGTAGATCAAGCTAGCATACTTACATATGAATGCACAGATGAACTTGCTAAACCTATAGATTGCCACTCTGTATTTTGACCAAATCCACTGATTACATATATTACTGTTTGTAATGTTGACAGTGAACAGCTTTTTGTTGTTTACACTTTCCACCCACCTATTATTGCATCTTCTTTTGTTTTTTCATATCTTGGTAGTTATCAGATGAATGGCACCATTCCATTGTGCTTGATGGTTCTCAGCTTCTGATTATCCATTGTATTTGCATCTTGGCATTCTGGTTTATCCACTGGTTCGCTCCAATGATGTGATGATTGCGAACTTTTTGTTTAAGAATCATAATTAAATTACAGAGTACTAGGCTTTTTGGTCATTGAAAAATAGGAAAAATGGCTGTTGAACTGTAACATGATCTTGGTATTCTGTAGGGCAATAAAGGAAGAAAAATATGCTGCTCGAAGAGCCATATTGCCCATGTTACAAGCTGAAGAGGATGAAAGGTTAGCAGCAGTTTGGGCTTTTCTCTGCCTTCCAGAATACGCTTTATAACTTATTAACCAATGCACTTTGGATTTTATGTCTTTAGATTTGTCAAAGAATGGAGGAAGTATCTAGAAGAAGAGGCGAGAATTATGAAGGATGTTCCTGGTTGGAAAGTGGGCGAGAGTGTGTACAACTCGGGAAGATGGATGCCCCCAGCTACCGGAGAGCTTCGACCTGATGTCTGGTAAGATCTTATATTATCCTGCTGGATTTGCAGAAGCAACAGCAAACTTTTTCCAGTCATTGAAGTTTGTGCTGTCTTTGGGTGCGCAAGTAATAATGTACCTTCGACTTGTGTCCAAATTGTTCAAAACAACCATGAACCGTGTAGTTTTCTTTTAAAATAATTTAACGTATTCTCATGAGATTTGGGAGCATAAATATACTCTTCTTACCGGAGATCATTTTATGTAATGAGTATGAGTCACTACCATACATGATTTTCTGGACTTTTTTTTTGGTTTATGAGAATTTAAAGTGAACTAAATTGGATTGACCCTGGCCTTGCCACTTTTAAGGTTTTCCGGTTAGTTGCCTACTCATTTTAAAACAACATATTCCTCGTGCATTTTGATGGCCCTGGTGATTTAGGTTGTGTTATCAAGCAAGACAGGACGCATACTGGTTACATTTCTGGGGATTTAGGTTGTTTTTGAGACCCTCTCCCACTTCTGCCCCGAGGCTTTGGTTAGTTTGGTAGAGGTAAATTGCGGTATGGGTATTCTTCAAAATGGACTAGAACACAGGTACTATAACTGGGTTCAAACCCCCACTGCCTCGGTTCCAAGCACTCACGCGGATATTGTCCTTTCATGCAAATNGACGCATACTGGTTACATTTCTGGGGATTTAGGTTGTTTTTGAGACCCTCTCCCACTTCTGCCCCGAGGCTTTGGTTAGTTTGGTAGAGGTAAATTGCGGTATGGGTATTCTTCAAAATGGACTAGAACACAGGTACTATAACTGGGTTCAAACCCCCACTGCCTCGGTTCCAAGCACTCACGCGGATATTGTCCTTTCATGCAAATATCAAATTCTCCCTTGTTGGATCATAAAAGAGTTAATACATAGTCCTTGACTATAGTGGTTTTACTCAATTTAGTCCTAAATGACCTTTTGTGCTCAATTTACTCCTTGACTTTGATGGTTTTACCCAATTTAGTCCTTTGTTAAAAATTCTGTTAGTTGGCCGTTAAAAATAGGGTCCTAATGGTAATTTCTTATCCTTCATCTCATTTGGGATGGTTCATTTTTCTTCCCCTTATTAAGATCAACACAGAAATGTAAATTTTTGTACCAAATGAACATCAACCCTAAATAAATAAATACAGAATAAAAGATTTACATTTCTGCATGGATCTTAATAAGGGGAAGAAGAATGTTCATCCCAAATGGGATGAAGGATAATAAATTATCATTAGGACCTTATTTCTAACCGTCCGCTAACATAATTTTTAACAAAGGACTAAATTGGATAAAACTATCAAAGTCGAAGACTAAATTGAGCACAAAAAGTCATTTAGAACTAAATAGAGTAAAACCACTATAGTCAATGACTATATTGGGTATTAACTCGATCTTAAAAATAAATAAATCTAAGAAAAAGCCCAAACTGTTGAGCTTGCTCTAAGGCTATGTTTGGTTCGCAGGAAGTATACTTCCAAGGAAAAGATTTTCCTTCAAATCAAGGAAAATGGTCAGTTCCTGTGTTTGGTTCAGTGGAACTTGTATTCCAGTGGAAAATGAGTTCCTCAAGAATGAGGAAAAGAAAATCTGAACTATACTCTCGGATTTTGTTTTCCATGTCTGTTGGGAACAATTATTGACCTAGGAAGACTATTTTGCCCTTCCATTTTCTTCTTCCTCCTCCCGTTTTCTTCCGCCCTGCGAACTGCAAACTGCAAAGATAGCACAACAACAAACGCCAGTCGCCGCCTCCGGTCGCTGCCGGTTGCCTCTGCCTCTGCCTAGCCGCACTCACCTCGCCAATCGCCGCCTCAGCTCTGCGCCTCCGCCTCCGCATCCACATCGCCGCGCCTTTGCCTTCGCCTCCGCATCGCCGCCTCGCTAGTCGCCGCTTGCCCTCGCCGCCGCTGCCTCTCTTGCACTGCTGACTGCTTCGACCAATGAGTGAAAAATGAAGAATGAAATTGATTTGTTTACTTGGAAATTTCCGGCGTTTATACCATTAGGTTTCTTCATTATAGGGCCCAAATTGAAATAAGAATAAAATGGTTTGTGGGCTTGTGGTTCACTGGATTAGGTTTATAATAATAATAATAATAATAATAATAATAATAGTAGGGGGCTTTTAGGTCTTTATACACATTATTCCTTACCATTTTAAATCCAACCAAACAACATAATTTATTTTCCCAGCAACTTCTTTTCCACCAACCAAACAACATAATTTATCTTCCTGGTAACTACTTTTCTACGGAATTTCACTTACACTTCCCTTCAAATATTTTCTGCGAACCAAACGAGCCCAATGTGGATGCCTTCATTGTTTAAAAGCTACGAAAGCACAATAATTAGAAGCAAATCAAAATTTTGATATCAACTCAAGTTCGAATTTTTGAATCTTTATGATTTATATCACTCATCAAGTTTTGGAACTTGAGTGGTGCAAAATACTCCGTATTCTAACTAGCATCAGACACGGAATCCATTGCTTTAGCACATTATACAAACACTTCCACTTCAAACATCAAAACAGGAAGATTTTGACTTTCCTTTATCCTACAACAGACAAAACAAGCCGATTAGGCGTACTGCAGTTAGAAAACTGGGAATAGAGGGCCAGTCCCATCCGGTTTATCAGGATCAGGAATGCTGGTGTAGATGCATAGCTTGTTGGACATCTCCCACCTCCAATCCAGCTTCCTTGACACGTATAGTTGGGGCCACCTGTTAACCCTCACATAGTGTTGTCTTATCTTGTCATTAGCCAGGTAGCTTGTTACTACACAGTAGCAGGCCTCATGGCCGCCCCATAACTGGTCATGTGGATCTGCAGTTTGGCTTCCATCTGGATGGAAATAGCGACGCAAGGGAGGTCCCGTGCCATTCCAGTATGGGTCAAGATTTCGCCAAAATTCTGGAGCAGCCTGAGAGAAATGAGGTTCAGTCAGATAACCAGATAGGTCCCCTATGAAAATGTGCTAGATGCAACCGGCCTCAATGCAGTGATCTCTACAAGGAGAGAAACCTGATTAAATAGTAAAAGTCCACTCTAATATTGACAATTAAGACATTATCATGAGGGCTGAGGGCTGAGGCACAGTGAACAATAGCAGAAGTAGGTGTGTTAGAAATATAAAGAGATTAGTGACAGGAAAAGATTGGAGAAGTCAAAAAAAAATCGATCTGAAGTAAAAGAAAAGGGACTGTAAATCTGTCGAAGTTTTCTATCTTGGTTAAATTTTTTGTAAAATAATAGCAAATTTATGCATGGCCAATGATAAGAGAAAATAGTAATGCCTTCATCTTATAGCGTACCTCAGTAAAATGAAATTCCCAAGCATGATCACAAAGGTCATCCCTCATTATTCGAGCCTGGAATGAACACATTTGAATTAATAACTGGCAAGTAGCCAGGTAGAGGAACAAATAGAGAGGGGGGAGGGGAGTTTGTTATTACTCACACGTTTGCCATCCACAACTGCCAAAGAGTAAACAGCCAACTTTGCAAGTCCCCGAAGCTTTGATATACGAGGTATATGTGCTTTTCCAAGCCATAATTCCTCACACTACAAAGTATGAAAAATGTTGGAAAGTAGCACAAGTTATATTTTGTTGCATCTGTAACTAAAACGCATCTAGAAGTAGAAAAACGAACATGTCTTGCATCATTATCATTATATCATATGGTTAACAGACAAAACATTTGGAACATTCAAAAGCATACTGTTCAAAACAACTGGCTTTCTAATGATTGGTTTGGGGTTCCAGTCAGGAGGAGGGAGAGAGAGAACAGGAATTAAGATATTCAGAGACAAATGGATCCTAATTACCAAGAATCTGAAAACCCTTCTTCATAACTTTGAGAGTTCAATTTCTAAAATTCATTGAATCATTGTTAAGGAAACACAGCAAAGATCAATTATACAAAATGGTCCACATAGAAGACTAGGAGCTGTAACCAACTCAAATGAATAGAACACTGAAATTGGGAATAATCTAAAAGAACATGTCCATCAAATCAACAGCTAGACAACAAAAAGGGTTTGAGGCTTTTCTCAGGTCTTTGGTCTGGGTTCAAATCTCATCCCTTCTATTGTACATTCATACTTGGGAAAAAAATTAACTGCTCTAAAAGAACCAAATAAGATTGTTTACAATGCTTTTGCCACAATATGAAGTGAATTAGAGAATTTGGAAGTTGGAATTAGGAATGAACTTGAACACACAGCTACCAGTGGTTAGATGAAAGCAATCCATCATTGAAAAGCAATAGAATTCATAAAATTTTCACATAGAAACTATGTTAAACAAACCCATTCTCAAATTCCTTATTAAACTCAGTCCCAATTTCCTCGCTCAATTTCTAAAATAAGTCCGTATTACAGACCCAATTTCCAAGCTCAATGTAAAAATCAAAACAAATAGAGAAGCAAATAAGCTGAGCAGAACAACGAAAGTTGTAAAACAACTAAAATTCACTATAAAAATTACCACAGTTCTCAAAGTCTTCACGCATTGCAATACATTGAAGAAATTATAAACAATTATTGACTCCGAAACAGACTCAATTCCCAAATTCTCAAGAAAACTCAAACAAGCAACTAAAAGAAATCAAGAATCCATACATGATGAAGCAAAAGCGTGGAGAAGGAAAACCTTGGGGCCCCAAATGGTGTCGCTGGAAGCAACTCCATTCCAGCGGCGGGAGACAAGGAGAGATAGTGCCACGCTGCGTGCGTCAAGATGGCTCAGAATCATCAGCATGATGTCTGTGCCAAATACCTCAAGGGGATCCATTGAATTTGAAGAAGTGCCGCTTTCGCTCTCCTCTTTCTTCTTTCTCTTCTTCCTCTTCTTCTTCACTCTGCTCTGAATTGCATCCACCACATCCCCATCTATCGGCTCAGCCCCGCCGAAGATTGGGCCTTTGCTTTCACACATCGCCTTCGGAGCTAACTCCGTCGCCAACATTTTATCTCCGGAGGACAGTCGCGTGAGAGACCCTCAAGGAGTGACGCGCCGAAAAGCACCCCCCGCGCGGGGGTGTGGCTTCTTCAGCGTGTGCATCATTTGTCGTTTTCCCATGTCAGTTACGGCAAATATTGTATTTTTCATTTTATTTTTTTTTCGCCAAATTTTTTGCGTTTGTACTTTGTAGGACTCTAGTTTGTTTAAATTCCGGTATGACCCCACCTAGGTTACTATTGAGAGTTGTTAATCCACTCTAATCGTGTTGTTTTCAATGAATTTTTATGAATTTAATTGAAATTTGTTCAATTAAAATTATAAATTGTTCCACTACAATGTATTCAATAGTTGAAATCACAATGCATTGAAATTATAGATGTATAGTTAGTGATGAAAAGTGGTCTGAATTTAATATTAATATAGTGATGAAGTAGATATATGAGAATGAATTGAGTCCAAGAGATAAATGCAACTTATGATCAAGGTTTTGGGAGCCTTAGATATGAAGAAAATAAAGTTTGTGGTGTAAAGTGGGACAAGTCAAAAAGTTTAGGGGGTTAAGATATAAATGTTAGAGGGATGAGATATAAAGTAGGACGATACGGAAAGTTTAGGGGGTTATGATATAATATTGAGATTATGGGATTTGAAGTGAGACATGAGTTGATATCCAAGTGGTTGGGATGCAAATATTTTGAGGTCAAAGTATGGCTATGTTGGAGTCAAGGGGGTAATGGTGTAAAAAAGGATGGGGTGGGGGCGTTGGAGCTACGCGGGGACCGCTATGTGCCTCGTGGCCTATTGTTGGCTACAGCACAACTGATATTGGCTATGTGTGGTCAAGAGTTGTGGCGATGGGGTTATGCATAACCAAAGAAATGAGAAATGAAGCGTTGGAGTCATATGAGGACCCAACATGTACCATGTGCCCTATTGCGGGATACGATGTGGCCAATCTTGGTCGAGAGTGGTGACGGTGTGGTTGTGCATAGTCGGAGATAACAACAAGGTCGTGGAGGCATTAAGCCCCAACACGAGCTTCTTGTGCACCTCATAGTCTTACCACCAACCATATCGCACATGTGCCCATGCTTAGTTAGGCATGACCAAAATTTGCCCTATGTGTGAGAAACATAGTGGGTGCCGATATAAGCGTGTGGTAAAAGTTGTGAGACGTGGCTATGTAAAACTTGGACATATATATGGGTGAAGACCTTTAGAGTATGAAACTCACTTGATTTTGCCCATTGGGGGGTTTCTGACACTATAAATAAGGGGTATTGTTACTCACCACGACATCATCACCATCTTCCGATATAACATTTGTGATTTAACTTTCCCGGTTACTTGTCTTCATTCCGTTTTGAAAAAACTTGTCTAATTTGTTTAAAAATTGTAATAGCTCATATTGGGATTGGAGTCGAGGTCAATTTTCAACGTTATTTAATTACATAGTTAATATTATTGGGTCAAAGATTAAAACGAAAATAAAATTAGATTTGTTGACAAAAATGAAAAGATTTTGAAACTTTGACTAAAATGGGAAAAGAGCGTTTGGGACATGTGTTTCATGTTATTATACATGGGAAACGCACGTCCCACATACATTTGTATTTTTTTTCCTCAAATATTGATCTCAAACGCAAGTGGGACTTGCATCTGATGTATTATACATGAGATGCAAGTCCCACCTACGTCTCTGTGATTTTATTTTTTTTAAATAATAAGTTCGTCACCAGATCCGGGCTTTTTCCGGTGACCGGACCATTTTTATTTTTTATTTTTAAGTTGGTATATGCCCTTTGTAATTCATAGCCAGAATATGGGTTAAATAGTTAGTCGACCTCCTAACATCCATTGTAAAAATGTTACCAACAATAGCAATCAACACAATACAAGTTTTTACTATCAAACCAACATAAGAAGAATCAAAATTAGCACGATTGATGCGTTGAACTATATTGACTCAATCGGATTCCATAATGACAATATCGAGACCTTTATTTTTTAACCAAGACAATGCTTCTTCGCATGTCAATGCTTATGCTAATAATGAATGATCCATAGACACTGAAAACGATCCCTCCAAGCCGCTACAATAAAAATCCTATCTCCATTGATCACCACTATTGCAAAGCTAACCTAGCTCCCCCGAACTAGGACATATTGTTGCATTGAAATTCATTTTAGGAAGGAGGACATATTGTTGCATTGAAATTCATTTTAGGAAGGTTGAGGGTGGCGCTATCAAAGACACCAATGAAGATTGCATTGCTACTGAAAAATGAGAGTTACATAAACTTTAAAAGTATGAAATAACATTCAAACCCTTAATCACCTTTTTCAAATAATTCAATGTCTTCTTTAATGCTTGTCATATTTACAAAAACCATCCTCATACTTTATGGTTTCGAATGCATTTGTTAGTAACTAAACATATCTATCACTCCATGTACTATTCAACAATATTTAATTGTAATCAATAACTAATTGCACTATTATTGACTTGTTTTACATAATAATAAAGAGATCAATATTGTGATTAATTTATCTACAATTTTAATAATAATGGAATGGACAAGCTAAGAGATAAGATCGATCATAGATAAAGAGATGAATGGTTTGCCAAAGTCATACTTGTAAATTATAAAGGTAATAACAAAGTGCTTAAAACAACTTTTGTAATTAATCATACCATCATTATTCATTTGTCGGTGGAGTTTGATCATGTAAATATTTTAAAATTGAAATTAAAAGTAGTTAAGATAAAAATAAAGAATCATATGTGTGAAAACTGTTAAATCTTTTTATTTATTTTTATCACTCCTTATTTTTGTCAAACTAAAAAGAAAACAAAAGCCTAAATACCCTCATTTACCATGAAATAATGGTTAAGCTCATATTGCAATGGCAACATGTTACTCATCTAGCAAACTATTTAGTTAACACGTACATAATTTCTCAATTTTATTTATAATATTATATTATTTAATTCAAATACTCCTATATTTGCTCAGAGATGATGCTAGTGTTAATATGTTATGTTAAAGGTGGCAATAATAAGAGCTTAGTCAAAGATGGTGGTGATGATATATGACGCTGATGATGAAGACATCTGGGCAAAGGAGGAAAATAATAGATATTTCAAGGTACATTTCTTTCTTTTCTCTTTAATTAATTTGTCTATTGTTTTTTTTTCTCTTTTTTGTATGTTTTTTTTTTGGGGTTTAAAAATTCGTTATTGGAAGCGAAAATATAAATTTTCATTATTTTCATTATAAAATTATAATTCAAAATCGCACTTTACTTTTTTTTTTTTTCAATGTATAGTTTGTTTTTGTTTTTGTTTGAAAGCCAACAAAGCCAAAGATATATTATGACACCAAAGAGTTCATATACGAAGGTGGAGAATATCTCCAAATAGAGCGATCGGTAATAACACCCTCCTCAGCTAATGCATGGGCTGCCCAATTAGCATCAAACTAACATAACAATGTGGAATATAACTAATTAGCTTAGCTGCAAACAAAACTGAATGACATGCCCAACATATAAGCGAAAGTTAACCCCTAAATGTAAGTTTAGGTAGAGGGTTTGTGAATCAGAATATAGGATGACATTTGAATACCCGTGTTCCTCCAATATGTAGTTTTTTTAAAGAATTTGTAAATTTCCATTTTTTTAAAAGAAAACTATATAAAAGATGTTCAAATTTAATTACTGTTTTTTAAATCACCATATAATAGAAAAACATATTAAAAAAATAACTTTAACAATACTAGTGTGTGGTTGTGGTTGTAGGAATAACTAGGCTATGCGTGTTAAGGTAAATAAATAGTGGTGGTATAGTAGATAGTTACATACTTACAGTGTAAATGTTTGTATAACTAGATATAAGGTGTATATACATGTGGTAATCAATGTAAGTAGGTAAGTACTATATATTCATAGATGATTGAGTAGATACATATATAGTTAAGGTGGAACCATGTGAGTTATTAGATATTGATAAAAGATAATTATGAGTGAAGTTACTAATGATTTTATATTTATTTTATTGAGATAAAAAGTCTAAATAGAAAATTAAACAATTCATCAATATATGTTGAGTAAAACAATTGAACTTTTGGGATAAGTGTAAGCACTAGCATCACATATGAGCTTTGGGATCTATCATGGGTTTTTGATGCATTGGAATAAGAGGTATAGACAAATTAAGGTAGACACAGACTTTATCGTTGCAACCACACGAATACAAGGAAAAGTTAATGGGTGAGAACTGATAACCTTTTGGTCACATTATGGAGTTTATATTATTCATGCTTTATAGAATTGTAGAGACTGGATTTTCGTAATTAAACACATATACAAGGAATCTAATTGATGTGCATAATGACTAAAAACGTGTCGTGTTTCTTGCATTTTGAATTTACAACTTTTTGAATAACCATCTAAAAGAGTTTATCTTATTGATTGCCAATGTCAATGATCTAGTTGGAGTTACTTGACTTATATTTTTTGTAATTATACACTTAATTATTTTGGTACTTTCTTCTGTTGTATAAAACAAAATATATTAATTATTAAAGCACTAAAACTTGACAAAAAATATAATTGGACTATTTAGACATTCTACAATTGATAATTTTTCAATCAATTACTCATGTCACATTTAGTTTGGTGGTTGTGCACGTGTTCTACTTTTATCAATAAAATAATGAATACGTTTTTTACGAGATTATATAATGTGTGACATCTAATATTTTGTAGTTAAAATATATTTCTTTTGTCTCATTTTACTTGTCAAATTTGATTAAGTTGGTTGAATTGTGCCAAATTGTTTCATTATGTGACTAGAAACGAGTGAAATTCACTCTATAGTCGTCGTGTTTTCTTAGGTTACGGTTTTATTTGTTAAAATTAAATACCAGCAGTTTGTTTTTGGTTTTCCTAATTTATGACGTAATAAAAAGGCAAAAGAAAAGTAGGTAACTATAACGGAAAATGCACAGGAGGGAAGAGAAAACAAAACAGGCCGTAGATGAGATCTGCTCGAAAATAATAATAAAATTAAAAAAAAAGAAAGAAAAGAAGGTAACCAACGGAAAAAAATACACCGGAGGAAAGAGTAGGCAGGAGGGAGATCTGCTGAAATTTACGGAAAAAACGAACAAGAGCAGAAAGGTTTTCCATTCATTCCCCTTCCCGATCAGATCGGAGTCCCCTTTTTCTCGATACAGAATTTAGGGGTTTCATTACAGATTTTCTCATCCCTCTCCTTCTTAATGTTCAAATCTTTTGCACGCTAAAAACCCGATCCAACCCAAACTGCAATTCTTTCACCATTTTCTTTGTCCATCCTACCATATGCGTGTATTCGTGTAGATACGGATTTGAATGTATGTATATTGATCTGTGCCGGATGGTAGAATTTGGGGTTTGATTTTAGGGTTTTTTGTTTGTTTGCTTGTGAGGATTTAAAAAGGCGTTTGGAGATAAAACATATATTTCGATTGTTCCAATGGCGTCTGCTCAGGTTCTGAGGAAGCAAGAGCATTTGGAAGCTGGGAAAAAGAAGGTGTGCATTTCTTTTGAATTCCGGATTTCTTGGGCTCGATTTCTTGTTTTTGATTTTGCTTCTATGCTTAAACTCGTTGGAAATTTTGTTTGCTTATTGTTGATGCATCTTTTGGCGCCTAAGTGCATGACATTGGATATTTTAACAAAATTTTGCTGATCTATTGGATAGATAGGCATCTAATACAAAAATGGCTGATATTGAAATGCCTCATAGCTGAAGACGGTTGTGGGCATGTTACACATAGTTTATATCTTGAATATAACAAGTACAATTTTTATCAAGCATCAGAAATTGTCCCCTTGCCTTGAGATGATTAGTTGGAAATGCTGCTTTATCCAGTTTTGCTAAGTTGATCTGTGGTGCAGCTCAATTTTCAAGTTAATGACTTCTATTGTACTGGTCATACATATATTTGATTCTGTGTATTGAATTTGCAATTGGAATATGCATTGCAGTAAACTTGAGTTTGTATGTAGATTTATATCCCTATTTCCAAATACTTCATAAGCAACATCAAATATGGAGTACGTGTATTGACAGCGCAAAGAAATCTAATGGTTTGTAAATTCCACTTAAAAGAGGAGATCAATAGTTCCTTTTGTTCATCAAAACTCTTTATGAGGATTACTAGTGGTCTATTCTGTGGAGAATTGGTACATATGTGAGTGGGATGTACATGAAACAATAATGAAAAAAAGAAGAAGATATTAGCAACTTCCTAGGGTTGGCATTGTTTATATTTCATGCATGAGGTAAAGAGAAGAGAATCCACTAAATATTAGGCTGTTTCATTGTGGGTGCTAAGGATGCTGTTTATAACTCCTGTAGTGTAGGTGGATCCATCATCCATGGGGAGCCTTAGCCCTTAAGTGATCATGAATTACTCAAGTGGAATGCTGCTGGAAGGTGGTGCTATGTGGACTCATAATATTTGAAACCAGACATTAAATGCTAACTTGTAGACTGTAGATAGCATGAGCACAAACTGTTTTCTGCTTAAAGATTTACATTTCTTTGTTTAAAGAACCATTTCATGAGTTAGGATTTTTTCTTTTCCTATTTGGCTTCTAAGGCTTGGTAAGGTGGTGAACAAATCATAAGATGGTTACCAGTAAGTTAAGTAGTCTTGGTTTGTCCTTATCTTCAATCATCTATTCATCCCTACTGTACAAACAAAATTCAATCAGAGCTCACAGCTCCTTGGCTCAGCCATCTCATTCCTAGTTGTGGATCATTTTCTCAAGTCTTGCCTCTGGAGTGAGAATTAATACAAGTTTACAGATTGCCTATTATAAGTTTAATGTTGTTTGATGAGACTTCTATGTGGTAGTTTCTGAATCTCTGCTTGCCAATTTTGAATATGTTGATTCGAAGAACTTCTAACATTTGATAAATGAATGCACTTGCTTTAAGCTTTCACATTTCTTTTTGGACAGTTGTGTTTGTTCTTAAATTTCTGTTATCCTTTCTTGGTTAAACTTCATTGGAGTCCCCACTCTCTATTATTATCTGCATCCTCTTGTAATTCTTTTCTTAAGTTGTGAACCATTCTCTATTGTGTGATATTGTTCATATCATTATGTTAATGCATTGTTGTTGTCATTACAGCTAGAGGAGTTTCGTAAGAAGAGAGCAGCAGATCGGGCTAAAAAGGCAACATCAACTAATCAAATCCAGGCATCTGATGGGGGTTTAGAGAGACAAACTCTAGATACTGAACGTATACGTCCAGATTCTGATGGGGCTGGCACATCCAATGTTGTAGCCACACCTGCTTCAGAGTTTTCTGGAGTAGATAAAAAATATGATTTCAAGGAAAATGATATCACGCGGAAGACCAACTTTGGTTCTTCAAATTATGCAAGTGTTGGTTCAACATTTGCTGCAAATAATTATGATGTTGAGTTTTCCACCTCAGAGGTCCATTCTAAAGCTATAGAGTTAAATGGCAATGATATTTCAAAGCTTTCAATGCCAGAAAATGATAGTAATAATTCCCAAAAAAAGGGTAAAAATGATAGAGATGTGGGAAGTTTTGCCTTTGAGATTGCTTCTGATCATTCTGCAGACAACACTTTGCTGCCTCCTTTTTCAAATAGCGGTAGAGTTACCAGTAATTCTGATTATGATGGTTTGCACAAAACCGTACCAAGGTTCAATGAGATCTTTCCGAAGGATCTTGCAGCTGTAAATTCTAGTGCTTCTCATACTTATATAGGAAATATTTCACCAGAGAATTCTGCTAGTACTCATGTGCTAGAGAAGACAGGGTTAATTGATCGCTGGGCTAGTGGTCTAACGTCTGCTTCGCATAAAGGTACTTAGTGGTTATCTTTAGATTTCTGCTCTATATCTCTTGTAACATTTTCTCTCTCTCCTCTATTATATGAACCATTCATTTACTTGTATTTGGTGTACATGATCTTACAACATATTTCTGTTTTATGATAGACTTCCTATCACCTGTGGCCAGCCTGACTGATTTTTCTTCACAAGTTGGACAAAAAGATGGTGCCTTGCAACATAATTATCCTGTTGTTCCTGATTCTGGGTACAACCAGTTTAGTGGCTCTGCTACTTACATGACCAATACTTCAACTCCATTGGCATCTGATTCAGCATATGGTGGTTTCAGTTTTGATGGCCAAAGTTCATCTAATTATGCACAAGTATCTCCTCCTACAACTGGATTTGGTGCTAGGAGATCCCGCCCATCATTTCTTGATTCAATCAGCATTTCCGCTGTTTCTGCTACATCTCCTCCCATTGAAACAGTGAATACTGACACATTTAGTTCCAAGGTTCACCCGCTGGACAATTTGGGATCTTCTAATTCTGAGAGCCTTATGAATTCTTCAGTTGTCTCTGGTAATGGGTCTGACATGTTTAAATATGCTGTTGCAAAATCTATGGAGACGAACCATGATTTTTATTCGCAAAAACAAAATGAAGACTTTGCTGCACTAGAACAGGTCTTATACATATGCTTTTGTTGCTCTTAAGATACTTCTTCATAACCTATCTAATATAAAAGAACAAAAGGAAGTTTTCCTCTATTCTGCATTTGGTCATTGAAACTTGATAACCAAAATTCTTCTGAAGTCACTTGTTGCTACATGATAGCTAAAATTTGTAAGGGTTTCTGTTGGTCAAATCAGGAGATTATCTTTTATATTTGCAAGTGTTTCATTTAAATGATACATGCTCTGAAATTTAACATTACCTATTTTGTGGACTGTTCATGATCTTCATCTTATTGTATGTAGTCATGTTATTCATATCTCAAGAATAATTTAGGATGGAGAGTAGCATAATAACAATTATTTTTGGGTTATTTTGAGGTTTGCCTATATTCTATAATCTATATTCAGTAGATGAACCTTCAAGCATTCATTAACAGATGATATATAATGGAACAAGGGAACATACCACTCAATGCTCTCTGATCAGCAGATTATCTGTGCACTCATAAACTTGTATATCATTTTCTAAGCTGTACAGTGTTCTGACTCTGGTTTTTATTTCATTTTGTTTTCTGCCTTTTTGGTATACCCTCCTGGTGTCAATTATGCAAAAAAAAAAAAGGATGAATGTTCAAGCATTCTTAGGTTTGCTTTTTCTTTCTCATGCAGCATATAGAAGATTTAACACAAGAGAAATTCTCTTTGCAACGTTCTCTGGAGGCTTCACGAGCTTTAGCGGAGTCTTTAGCTGCTGAAAATTCAGCATTGACAGATAGTTATAACCAACAGGTATGGCTATGTTGTTTTAATGGGCTTATAACTACTTGCCTACTTATAATGGTGAAATGATTTTCTCACATTTGTATATATAGTTGTTGGAGGGCGGGACTATACTTAATGGTGTTGTGGGGTGTTATGCCTATCAGTCTATGCACTTTCGATAGTACAGTTATGTGTACAGATGTTTTATTTATACATTTTTTTAATACCGTATGGTTTGAAAAATTTACAATATGGGGGCCTTGTTTTGAACTCTTTTCTAGTTTACTATTTAAGTGCGAATTGATGATGTGAAAGAACTAACCTATTTGACCAGATGATACAAAATTTAATTAACACAATATCTACATACTGAATTTTTTTCAAGCTTGTAAATCTTCCTACAAGAGCATAAATTTTTTGTATGTACTTCATTTTTTCTTATGTAGAACTTTAAGTGTTAATTATGGTTGAAAAACCTGGAAAAACCTGGTTGTATTTAGTGTTCTGTTCCTTGATTTGAAAATGTGCTCTCTCACTTCCTTTTTCAGGGAGGTGTTGTTAATCAGCTACAAGCTGATATGGAGGCATTACAGGGGGAGATTAAAGCAAATCTGGTTTGTCTTGATCTTTTCTATTTTTTCCATTAATCATGGAGTGTTGGTGATGTTTTCCTTTTCAATCTTTGTGATAGACTGATAGTGTATGCTGTTCTATCTACATAATATAATATTGCGAAATGCTCCAATAGTCCACTGATGCCATTGTTCTACAAGCTGCCTATTTCATGGATACAACTATTCAAAATATACTTCCATTTAATGATGCTGCAGGAAGTTGCAAATTTAAGCATTTGGGAAAGCTTGATTCTGTACAAAGTAATAAATACTAGTTAAAGGTTAGATAAAAAAAACTATAAAAGCATATCTAAGCAACCAATCAGTGTAACATCTCTGTGAAATAAACATAAACCATATAAATGCATAGTAAAACTCACATTATAACTTTAATAGTCTGAAAATTCATTATTTGACCCTGTGGAGTTCATTAACGTCATCATGGGCCCTAGCAATTGGTGCATTAATTGTATACCACATTTCAATATTTCCTTTTTGATTACCTTGATATCTGAGTCTATCATATGTTATGAAAATCGTGAGTTCTTAGTCCTATGTCAGTCTTGTCAGCTGCCTTAATCAAGAATCAAGCTTTTACTTGTATTCTGTAATATTTGTTCTAGCTGCGTGTTCTTTCTTTTTATTATTTATGCCTCCTGGAGGTAGTGTAATTTTTCAGTTCTGTTTCGGACCATGTAAACAGGCTGAACTTGAGGCTGTGAAGGTGGAATATGCTAATGTTCAACTTGAATGTAGTGCTGCTGATGAACGCTCGAAGCTCTTGGCATCTGAAGTGATTGGTTTGGAAGAGAAGGTAATTGTCTTTACACTACACTTCAGTGATTTAATTCTATGATTCTATTCAAAGAAAGTTCCAGTATTCTCTGCCTCCTTTACTTGACATAGAATTCTAAGTACTGCGGAATTTAGGTGATATTATTGTGTTACCACTTCTTAAAAATTTGATTTTTATCCATTTTTATGAAACAACTTTGGTTGTACATATTAAATTTTCATTCAAGAAGATACAATCTCTGCAGAAAAATGATAACATATCCATATGAATCTGTGTTTTTGTAATTTGAGTAAAGAATGAATGTTGAAATGATCATTGAACTGCCTGCTTCTTGCTATCTTTTACACTATTCACAATCCACCTTTTCTGTTTCTTTTATATTGATATGTTCTTAGACATGGAGTCATCATTAGTGTTGTTGAGTGACCAGAATGAATTTTCTTAACCTCCTAGTAACTTCTATCTTTGATTTATATTATAGTATTTATTGTCACTTTTGTCCTTTTCTCTAATCCCTTTATTTGTCCTACTTCCAATGCCCCAAATGCACACACATAAAATTTCTAGAACTTTGTCATTGTAATATCTATTGATTTTTCTTTTACCTGAGGTCCCCCGCTGCTTATTTCTTCAATTAATTTTTTTCTTCTTTAGTTCTTCTTTCTCTTTCTTTAAGGTATGGATAGGATATGTACTTGTGTAATTAATGCTCTTTTTTCTTACTCTAACATGGGTTGTTATATTAATGCTTTTGTAGGCACTTCGACTGAGATCTAATGAACTTAAATTGGAGAGGGAGTTGGAAAAGACACAAGCTGAAGTTTCTTCTATCAAGTATGATCAAAGCTTGTCTCTCTGTGTGTATTTATTTCTCAATTATCATTTCATTGTTTTGATCTGATTTTGTTCATTCCTTCCATTTACTTGTTTCCAACTTTTGGTTTGGTCTTCTCTCAATGGTCGGGCTCTGTCCCCAGAGAGGGGAGGGGGGGGGGGGGGTTTGGTG
>NC_044916.1:31332816-31346769 GCF_003576645.1 Ipomoea triloba | reverse complement strand
GGGGGGGGGGGGGGGGGGGGGAGTTGGGGATTATATGATTTTTAGACTGTTTCCGGTTGTACAAACTGTGATGCTATCTCTATCATGGGAAATAGTTCTGTGTCAGTAGGTCCCATTGAATTTTGTTGAAGATAAATTGGTGAGAGGTTCTGTGCATTTTCAAGGAAGTGTGTCATGCCTGTAATTAATTTCACCAAGATAATTCAATTATAATATTTTGGTTAAATGCCATAATTCATGAGTAAGAAGGGAAATCAAGCCATAAGCATTAGCTCCCCTGCTAATGTACCCAAAACAATTAGTCTTGTGACTGGTAAGTACAAATTTAACCAAAATGTTACCTCTAAAGTTGATTCTCATCTGAGGTGCGACAGGACTGATGACGGTGAGTCCTGTCTGCCATGGTTGCACCTCTCCCTCTCCTCCTCTCTTCAAACAGTGCTACCCCTATCTGCATCTGGTACTTACAATATGCATCCTATATTAAAATGTTAAATAATGAAGCAGATATTAGGAGAATGCAAGAGTTTGGCTGGTTTCCTATTATTTATACTGTCTTACCTAAGTCATCTTTATATTTTTTTTTGTTTTGTCATCCAGAAAGAAAATCGCTAGCCTTGAAAAAGAACGTCAAGATTTGCAATCAACTGTTGATGCTTTACAAGAAGGTAATCTATTGACTGTGATTATGTACCTGTTTCATTTACATTAGAACAGATCTATTTAACGTGATGCTAAGAGAAATGAGGCTTCTATTATTTATGAGGGTTAAACTATACAAAGATAAGTAGATAACTAAAATAGTTTTACAATTATCCACTCTCATTAATTCACTTATTCACCCCGATATAATCCTATTACTTACTGGAGGAGTCAGTACAAGCAAACTGATTTTTCATTGTCCTGTGGTGTCTGCAAGTTGTGAGATGAAAAGTCAATAATGTTTTTTGCAATCAACCAAGTGCCAAATATATGTGATGTGTCTGTGTGCTGATATTTTATTTTCATTCTTACCAAAGGACATATTGCAGCCCAGGAGTTCTTGTTGGTTCTACCCATTATCAAGAAGACAAGAATACTCTTTAATCATATGAAATATAATTTGACATTATGCAATCTGGGAAAATGTCAGAAGTATTTGTCACCTATGTGGGTTTGAGATTGAATACCTATTATTGGATTAATTTTCCAAGTGTCTTAATTAACCATTGTTTGTCCTGTCCAATCTCAAAAACTTTAATTTGTCATTGGAAGGGAAATTGTTGTACAGAATTATATATTACCTGTTTTAGAAGAGTTCCACAGTTCAGTGAAGTAGATCTCTAAGCAGCCAGCTTGAAGAAGTTTGTAATCAAAATAACCTGATGAAAGTTCCGCTATGGCTTTTGTTGTTATTTATAAGCAGTGTATCTTTTGCTTATTGGTAGTATTGAAATTCGTTAATTCAGAATGATCCGGGATGTACCGCTTTCCACCCTGGAGCCTCTAAAGATATTGTGTATCTTTAAAAAGCTTGTGTATTTTCATTCGATGACTGTATCCTTCCTCAATTCTTGTGCAGAGAAGAAGCTATTGCTGTCAAAACTACGAAAAGCTTCTACTGGTGGCATGTTTGGTGATACTAGCAGGACTTCACCTAATAAAATAGATGTCTCAACGTCAACAGAGGATCTTGGTATGCAATTTTAAATGTCATTACATACTGGAGTGTTATAAACTGCTTTATGGCTCCAGAATGACCTGTTTAATCTGTCAAGTTATCTGTTGAAGAGGAAGAGATATATTCCTTAGAACTTGATTTACAAACAATCATTGACAACAATATATATAGGCTGTAGAAGAATACTAACAGCACCTAGGGATACTAACAGTCATCTAGGAAATAAATACTAATAAAAGCAAATATAAACTAATAAAAGCACATAAGATTACAGTGAATCTCAAAATTATCCATAGTTCTAAATTTTTTGATTTGTGAATTCAGATGACAATGAAGGTTTGACCACTTCAATGGATGATCCAAACCCCGGAGCTCAGACTACTGCTACTAGTACTGAGTCCTCTGACTTTCCTCATCTGCTTGACGGTGGTCAGCTCAGATTTGAAGGATCAGCATTGACCATTCCTCCCGATCAAATAAGAATGATCCAAAATATTAACACATTAATCTCTGAGGTTGATTTTTCCCATCATTTCTATTTTGTTATTCTTTCTTCCCCCTCACTTTTCTTAAGGGTGCTTTTTTACATTCCCAAATACTTTTTCACCACTTCCTAATAAATAACATAAACAACTCATTTTTTTCAAATTTTCTTTTACAGTTATCATTGGAGAAAGCAGAGTTGATGAAAGCCTTCTCTGCAGAATCATCTGAATGCTCTAAACTCAAGGTAAGTGGTTAAGTTTCCCATTTTGTTGTGTTTTTAGCTCAATTCTCTGCACAATCTTCTTTGGGTTTTGTATATATATTTTTTCTGGATGTAGGAGTTAAACAAGGAGTTAACCAGAAAGCTTGAAGCTCAAACACAAAGGTTGGAGCTTTTGACTGCTCAAAGCATGGCAGCTGATAATATTCCAGTGAGACAACCAGATAGGCCTTTCCATGAGAACACCGCGTACGCAGATGAGGGTGATGAGGTAACATATGTTGCACCTATCCCTTCTATCCAATGTTATAACATTGTTGTAGTGCCAATTCTTTCCCAAGCTTGTACACTACTAGCCTTTCTGAATTTGGTTTCTGATATCCTCTTTAATCAGGTGGTCGAAAGGGTATTGGGATGGATCATGAAGCTATTTCCTGGAGGGCCATCAAAACGAAGAACCAGCAAGCTTCTTTAGTTTTCACGAAGGTTTCATTAAAGCTCCTTGTCGAAATCAGTTTTTGCTCCTCCCTGACATCTCAACCCTGTAATTTTTGGTAGGCAGCTGGAGTCTAAAGTTTGTAATTAGCAGTGATCCATACAACAGCTCATTCTTTTTCCCGGAAGTTCTTTCCAAAGTCACATTGGAAGATGAGAAAATCATTCCTTGGCAATAAAGGTCGCAGCACCTCAGTTGTGCATTTCATTTGGATACATGAAGAAGTTGTGGGAATGCGGGATATGAATTGGATTCAAAGAGAAAGAGTTGAGTGATTGCAGATGCAGTGTGTTAAAATGTACTATAGGCGACAATTTACTTCTTGAATCAAAGAAAGAAGATTTGTTATCTTTTCATTTGCAACAAATGATGTGTTTTTTTTTTTGTTATTTCCCAAATTTCCCACAATGATGGTGATAGTGGCCTGGAGAACTGAAGCATGAATGCAGAAGCAAGCTAGGTTTGGGTGATAACACAAGAAAAAGATGGAGAGAGGCAAAATGGCATTGAAGTTAATACAAGTAATTGGACACTCTGAGCAAAGTGTTCTCAGAATGCACAAGTATTGTTGCTAAATTGGGGCCAAGTATTCAAACCCCAAATACATATATATGAGGAACGATTTTTAAATTTTTTATTTTTTTTTGCCCATGTATTTTCAATGGGTGAAGAATCAAATTTTATTTTCATTCATTTTTATGCTTTTGACAGCATATCAACCAATAACCTAGTAAGGTAGATTTTTTTTGGGTGTGTATCATGTTAATACTGAGTCGAATTGTGTTCTTGAGAGAGTTTCAAATGTGCATATTATTTTATTAGGATAAAGGTTAAATAGACCCTTTAATTATAGGTTAAGGTGCATTTGTCCCCTAAACTAATAAAAGTTTTAATTAGACCATTCATCTCTTTACGTTTATGCAATTAAGTTAATTAACAAGTTACATTTAGGTTACAGATAAATTCTTTTTTTTTTTTTTAATTTAAAAAATTAATTAAAATAATAAATATATTTTTAATTCAAATAAATTAATAAATTAAAATGAACATAATCTTGTAAAATGGAAGAAATTGTAAGAAACAATAAGAAGAGAAATAACTGAGAGAACTCAGAGAAGAGCAGGGATAATTTTCATTCATATCTATAATGGTGTGTTTTACCATGAAATAAGCTTGACCCTTCGATAGATACTTTGATTAATATATTCATAACATATGATATTTATTTTCGTGTATAATGACGAGGGAAAGAAAGAACTCAAAGAAGACAATTTGTAAATCAACATTCAACAGAAAGTTCAACAATAAAAACGACGTCGTTAAAAGGTGCTTATTCTACAGATATTGTGACGTGTCATCATAGATATTTGGCAAATTATTTTTGTGGCGCAAAACAATTCTGGAAGGCAGTGAAACTCTCAGTTGGCAGTTGATGTGGAAGCCATGGCTCTTCTCACTGGAAAGCTCTCTCCTTCGCCTTTCACCTTCTCTATTGTCTCTGCATCTAAAGGTTCCTCTCTCTAACAGCTTCTTATTCATACATCTATGGGCATCAACTTTCTTGAACATATAGTATAGTATGCGTTTCTTCTGATTGTACTGTAAACAGAAGCAAACCCAAACTCAAAACCATTGAAGCTCAGAGAAGATTGGAGGCAGAGATCCAAACCCATTCCTCCTGGTGGGACCTACCCAGCTAAGGACCACTGCAGGTTTTTCCTTCGCTCACACTTTCTGCCATTTTTACATTTTTTTTTTAACTTTCCAATTTGTTGTAGTTCTTGACTTTGTTAATGTGTTTTTAATTTGGTGCAATTTTATTGGTTTGATTGGCAGCCATTGCGGGTTGTGTGATACTTATTACATAGCCCATGTAAAAAATGCTTGTGCTTTCTTGGGGGATGGCATGTCTAGAATTGAGGTGAGTTTCTCTCTGATTTTATTTTTTTTTCTTTTTATTGCTTCTTGGCTTCATTTTAAGAAATCTTTTTGTGTGTAATCATATATAGAGTGAGGCCACTTTGATTGAGTGGAGAGATTAGGGGAAGAGAAGAAATGTGTCCATATATTTCCTTTTCCTGTCTCTACAGTTACAAAAGCTAGAATTACCAAGTTCAGGAAATGATTGTATAAAAGTTGAAAAACAACTGCCTGCTTTCTAAGCTTTATCTCAAGTCAAACCTGCTAGCTTTATACATTAGTAGGAATGTTATTTTGATGAATTTTGTTCTGTTCCATCTGCATGTTAGCGTTATGTGTCATATAAGGTTTGCCCCATTTTCATTCTGTAATTCTGTTTCACTTTTCAGGCCTTGGAACCTGTTGTACATGGCAGAGGAAGGAAAGCTGATTCATTGGAGGAGACTTATATGGGTGTCCATGAGGAATTATTGTATGCTCGTAAAACTAAGCCTTTGGAAGGTGAACTTTTCTATCTGATGGCTCGTTAAATGTTATACCATGTAGTGCAAATCTGGAATTAGTTATTAGAATTCTAAAGTAATTCCTAGAACATTCTTGAATTTTACCTGTGAAGATACTATGTTCACTTTGTGGCTTAAATATTTTGTGTAATACAGGAGCTCAATGGACAGGCATAGTGACAACAATCGCAATAGAGATGCTGAAAACTGGCATGGTGGAAGCTGTTGTATGTGTGCAGAGGTATCGCTTATTCAACGTTGTAAAAGCTTAATATTTCTCTCTTCATTCATGGTTGAAGGAATTTCATGTTCATTATATGTGAGTCTCATGTAGTCTTCTTTATTTGTCCTAGTGATCCGGAAGATAGATTTGCTCCTCGACCTGTCTTAGCGAGGTGACAGATCTGAAATGCTAAATGGTTTCAACCTTCAATGCATCTTATAATTATGATTACTCGATATCATTAGTGTTGGTTCATGTCTCAAATAGGACACCAGAGGAAGTACTAGCAGCTAAAGGCGTCAAGCCAACACTGTCTCCTAATTTGAATACTCTTGCTTTAGTTGAGGTGTTTCCCGTCACTTCTCTTAGTATGCCACTACGTTCTTTCTCTTCTTGGCTTGTTAATATTGTGCATAGTATTGTCTTCCTGTTCACAGGCTGCTGGTGTGAAACGACTTCTGTTTTGTGGTGTTGGTTGCCAAGTACAAGGTTTGATTGTAATTATGCTCTGCATTTGCCGCTTCCAGGTTTTCTCTTTTTCATGACTTGTACTTTATCATAATGCAGAGTAATTTCCTGATCTGCAGCTTTAAGATCGGTAGAGCACTATTTGGGTTTGGAAAAACTTTATGTTTTAGGCACTAACTGTGGTGAGTACTTACTTCGAATTGATTGTACACTAGAACTTCATCACACATTCACACGTTTCATTCTAACATATGCTATCAAATATGTGAACAAAACGAGAGGGATCAGCATTGCAGCATTTGATTGCCAAAGTACATTTCATTCAGTCGATTATAATCTAATCTCTTTCCTGTTAATAAGCTTCCATGATGATTTGATTAGTACACACAAAGAAGGAATATTTCTTATGGCTCCATTTCTTTGTTGTTTGATAATGGGAGTTTTTCCATCAAGGAACATTTGTCTACATCTTGCTTCATTAAATACTAAAACATCTAAGATCGACTATAATTAAGCAACTTTTTGTTGATAGTGGATAATGGAACGCGAGAAGGGCTCGATAAGTTCTTAAAGGCTGCTAGTGATGAACCGGATACCGTTCTTCATTATGAGTTTATGCAAGACTACAAGGTATGAAATTGGCTAGTTTGCATTATTTCAAGCACTCTTGCTCAATCTTCTATAAATAAATAAACTCGCACACACAAAATAATTGAACTCCTACTAAATTTGAATTGTGGATTTATATATTTAAGTGCTAAGCATTGATGAATTACCAACTTAGTTGAGAAGATGATAATTTGTGGCTCTTGGTTTCATTATAAAGAATCTGGATAGTTGTTTGAACTCTAAATCCAATATTTTGACAGGTCCACCTGAAACATTTGGATGGGCGCATTGAAGAGGTGACATGGTTCCAACATTTGTAAATCGTTTATGGTTTGCTATAATGCTGTTTTATTCAACTTTATACTTCACTAAAGCAGGTTCCCTATTTCTGTTTACCAGCAAATGAGTTAGTTGATGTTATTGCACCATCCTGTTACAGGTATATTGCACTTGATTTTTCTCCAATTTATATATTTTTCTTTTACTTTCACAAATTGGCAAAATTTGGTGTTCTACATTTCACTTTTTTTTTTAATCAATTACTAAATTGGAACTGTATAGTTAACATATTTTTGTTGTCTCCTTTCTCTGGATTACAGCTGTTTTGACTACACAAATGCCTTAGCGGTGAGTTTTCTCTACTTAATCAAACGGTTTGCTCCTTACATTTGTATGAAATAAATATTCAATTATGTTCTCCACCTAGTCTACCCCTTTTGGATTTTCCTTTTACATAAAAGAAAACACAAATATTATCTTTAATAAGCTTTCCAGGATTTGGTTGTCGGCTATATGGGTGTGCCAAAATATGCTGGAATTAGCATGACACAACACCCACAGTATGTTACTGTCAGGTAAAATAATTCCAGTTATATTAGATATTTGTAGTTTTTTTCCCCTTTCATGTAATTCCCGTAATCAATTACTCTTACAAAATATTTGCTACGACTATCCCATCAAAACACAGAAATGAGCGTGGAAAAGAAATGCTTAGCCTTGTGGAGCATCTTTTGGAAGTGACTCCTACTATTAGCAGTGTAATACATGATGATTCATCTACTAAAGTTGCCTAAACTGTTAAAGTAGCGTCCATTAACAAACTCACTTATGCCAGGGTGACAGGAGGCCATTTGTAACGGAAACAGTGAAGGCAGATGACAATGCCAAGTTGGGTATGTATTGTTTCATAACTAATACTAAGCATATGAAAGTTGTTAGGATCAAGTGCTTATCACTACGCTAAAAGCTATAGCTAGACCTCCACATTTTCGAGAGGCAGGGTGATGACTTGGCTCTTTAGGCCTCGGCCCAACAGTCCCCCTAGCCACTGGTGTTGGACTTGGCCCTTCACCGGCCAACGCCCAACAAAAGCTGAGTTCAAAACTTCAAATCCAATTTCTAGTGTCCCATCTTCTTCAATAATTTTTCCAGGAAGAGGTCCTGCTAAGCCTGCCCCAAAGTTCGTTGGCAACTTGATAGCATTCATCTTAAACCTCGTAAGGATCTTTTCATACATCCAGTTATGCCCACGAGTTACGTTTAATTCCTCTTGTAACAGTTCCATTTGGCTTCAGGTTGGCCCAAAGGGTCTAGAATTTGCCCGGTATTCGTTGGATTACCACACCATAAGAAACTATCTGCATGTCATCCGCGCTTGGGGAAGAGAAAGGTATGAAGAATTAAACATAGAGTGTATGCATATTGGTAGGGGGTGAAAATTTCCATCTGTTTTTGACAATTGGGACTTTGTGAATGCAGAGCTGCACTGCACATGCCATCGTATGCAAAGCGAATCGTTTCCATGTATAACCAGAATGGTGAAATTGATCGAATGCTTGAGCAGTGATTGAATCTTGTATATGCATCCAAGTGAACACAATTTTGATAAAGAACAATGCCACAGCAGTTTGTACCAAAAACCATCTTGATCATTCAAATATGACCTTTTGGCCTTTGCTGTATGCAGACTTCTCGGCATGCTCAGTCCGAGGATATTGTTGTTATGCAATTGCTTGCATATCATAATGTAAAATTTTGCATGTCACAGTATTTCCAGGAAAACCCTCCATGCCAATGATTTAAACTTTAGGGCATGTCATTGTCAGCTCCCACCACAGAGAACCTTGCATGGTTTTGATTGATTCAAACCAAGCGGGTGCGGTCTGGATCGAATCCAAATTAGGGTTACAATACTGTGAATATTGGGTGCCATAGGCATGCATGAAGACCCTACAATTCTGTAAATCAAGCAGGAGACGTAAACCATACTAAAAAGATCTTGTGTGAAAGATTGGACCAAGAAAGTGTTAGTAACAATCGAACTTATACCTTTTAATATGAGAATCGGGTATTAATAACAATCGGACTTATATGTTTTAATATCAGAATTATGCTTCACCCTCCTTTTAGGACAGTGTTGTACATATAATGTCTTGCATGCATCTTTAAATTTGTAGTTAAATTTGAATGAAAAATCTAATAGTTGAACTAAATTATTTAGTTTAAATTGTTAAAGCACGTGTAACTATGAGAAAGGTTCCAAATCTCCGATCCTTAAGCTGGTAAAAAAGAAAAAAACAACCCGAATCCATTTATGGCTGTGTGATTCCTTTCACCCCACAAGCCCTAATTACTCAAATAAGCCCCAATTTCTCCATTCGCACTGTGCATATAAATACATAAACGTCATATGCAGGGATAATTGTATAAAGTAGAATTGAATTGGAAAGATTGAGGCTTTGTTTTCTCTTGGGATGGTAAGCGATCATGAATTCATGATGGATTGATGGCCCGAGAGGGATCCGAAGAAGAAAGGTGCCGGGTGCCGGGGCGGATAGTGAAGTAGTACTGCAATTTCAGCGCCAATCGTGAGTATGAGAAAAACCCTCACAAAACCCCTTCGTACCATTTCTGCAATCGTCAAATACAGCAATGGAAAATCCAAATTTCCTGCTTTCCTCACTGCACATTTCTCGAAACCCTACCCGGAGTCTCATTTCGCTTCCATCCCAAAATGGGTATTTACCGCCACAAAGCTCCCTCCACCAGAATGGGTGCAACCTTTCACGGACCTCTCTGATATCATCACCGACCACAAGAACCTCCAACCGTCTCCATGGGTCTCCCAAATTTTGAGTCTTTTGGATAATTCACCCACCATGGAGGAAAACTTGAAAACTTACTGCAAAAAATTTCTTATCAAGTTATCACCCAATTTTGTTGCATTTGTCTTGAAGTCAGGGCAGCTTTCTGAAAATTCTCATACTGCTTATAGGTTTTTCACTTGGGCTGGTAGGCAAAGGGGGTATGCTCATAATTTTGAATGCTATGTGTCTTTGATAGCAATTTTGTCTGCTTGTAATGATGTAAATAGACTTAGGGATATTTTTAGGGAGTTAAAAGATAGGGATTTTATGATGAACTTAGTGGGAGCTAATTCTTTGGTTAGGAGTCTTGGAAGTGTGGGGATGGTTGAGGAGTTGTTGTGGGTGTGGCGATGTATGAAAGAGAGTGGGATTCAACCTACTTTGTATACTTATAATTTTCTGCTGAATGGTTTAGTGAATTCTATGTTTATTGAGTCTGCTGAGCAAGTGTTTGAGGTTATGGAAAGTGGGAAAACTCCACCAGATATTGTTTCATATAATACAATGATCAAAGGGTATTGCAAGATTGGGAAGATTCAGAAAGCAATGGAGAAGTTTAGAGATATGGAGGTCAGAAACGTGGGACCTGATAAGATTACTTATATGACCCTCATCCAGGCATGCTATTCAGAGGGTGATTTTGACTCCTGTCTGGGACTTTATCATGAAATGGTGGAGAACGAGTTGGATGTTCCATCGCATGCTTATAGTTTAGTAATTGGAGGACTTTGTAGAGATGGTAAGTCTTTGGAAGCATTTGCTGTTTTCGAAAGTATGGTGAGGAAGGGTTGTAGACCTAATGCTGCAATTTATACTTCCTTGATTGATTCATACATGAAGAATTCAAACTTGGAAGCAGCTATGAGGCTTTTTGACAAAATGAAGGACGAAGGGCTTGAACCTGATGAAGTTACATATGGGGTTATTGCAAATGGTTTGTCCAAGTGTGGGAGATTGGAAGAGGCCTTACAGTGGCTTGAATACTGTCAGAAAAATAATAAAGCTATAAATGCCATGTTTTATTCAAGTCTAATTGATGGCCTTGGCAAGGCAGGGAGAGTAGATGAGGCTGAAAAGCTCTTTGAGGAGATGGCTGAGAAGGGGTGTCCTCGCGATTCTTATTGTTATAATGCACTAATAGATGCCTTAGTTAAAAGCGGAAAGAGTGATGAAGCCATAATGCTTTTCAACAGAATGGAACAAGAAGGGTGTGATCAGACTGTGTATACATATACAATATTAATCAGTGGTTTGTTTAAAGATCACCGAAATGAAGATGCATTAAAATTGTGGAATATGATGATTGATAAGGGTATAACTCCAACAGCTGCTTCATTTAGAGCTCTTTCTACTGGACTCTGTCTTTCAGGCAAGGTGGCGAGAGCTTGTAAGATCTTGGATGAGCTGGCACCAATGGGTATTGTCCTAGAGACTGCTTTCGAAGATATGATCAATGTTCTGTGCAAGGTTGGCCGTATTGTAGAGGCTTGCAAGTTAGCTGATGGAATTGTTGATCGTGGTCGAGAAATTCCAGGTAGAGTTCGTACAGTTTTGATAAATGCTCTAAGGAAAGCAGGGAATGCAGATTTAGCAATAAAACTGATGCATAGTAAGATTGGCATCGGATATGATAGGATGGGTAGCATTAAAAAACGTGTGAAGTTTCGAACTCTGGTAGACAAGTGAGTTTTAGGCTAGGGTTTGAGTCTGCAATAATTAGATGTTTGGTAATCCATGCGGTTCGTGGCTAAAGAACGTTTACTGTTCTTGAGTGATGCATGGACTTGGCAATGCTGCAAATATGGAGGAAGCAGAGAATGTAGAATTGAGAAACAGGAAGCACCTCAAAGAAATGTGTTTTAATTTCATTTTGGATGGTGAGGATAGATGTGATGGTTTGAATCACTTTGAATCCTTGCCACAAAATAGTCCATTGAATAACATTTTATGCATATAACTGGTTTTCTGTGAAACAAACTTTGTAGCAACAGTTGACTTTCTAAGCATACTTGTGACATTGGTGTTTCAATGTTTCATAAACTTAGACAAGGGTGAAGCATATGAATTGCCTATAATTTTGCAATACCTTCCCCACCACTCCATGAATGTGTTCTGTACTTCTGTGGCAATAAAATCTGATAATATGAAGGAGATACAATAATGCTTAAGTTTCTGTATCATGATATCAACTGATCTTAAAAACAAATTCTATCAATGGGTTTGCCATTGAGGATTATTGCTAGACTAGATCCAAAACCATAAATTCCAATGAAACATGGTAATGTCAACTAAGAAGGTCAAAAAAATCCAATAACATCCCATTTGGATTGCTCCATAATGCTGAGATACTAGACTTGTCCCTCCAAGCTTCCGCGATTAAACGCTGAGATACTAGACTTGTCCCTCCAAGCATCAGCTCAACAATCACAAGTTAAGCAAGAAATTGTTTGTTAGATCAAATGCTGAGATACTAGACTTGCCCCTCCCTCCAAGCATCAGCTCATATCAACAATCACAACTTAAGCAAGAAATTGCTCGTTTGATCAAACGCAGAGATACTAGACTTGACCATCCAAATTTGCGCTCAAGAATCAGAATTTAAGCAAGAAGTGAATAGTGAAGGGGCAGTGCCCACCATGTAAATGTTGTGGGCATTAAGAGGTGAATGGTAGGGTGTGTGTGAGCAGGAAGGGATGGGCAATGGTGTGAGAAGTTGATGATATTGTTGGTGACCAGCCCATGTGTATTCTTCTCTCGGTAATAGTGATGTCTAAGTAATAGGCTGCAGGGTTAGAAGGAACTAAGAAGTTCCAGTGGAAAAGGACATGAATACAACTGTGGATACCTTCCATGTCGCTATCTGTAAGTACCCCAGCGCAACTGCAAAATTCAAACACGATTTTTGCACTACCCAACTTGATCATCAAACATATATCAGCGCAGCTAGCTCTGTGTGTTACGTTCATTAAGGCAGATACTCAGATTTTGTTCAATTCAAATTTGTTGTTTTCCTGCATGGGTGCTCATATGGGCTGTCTGTTCTTGGACTTTTCAGTAAAATATATGTTTTATTTATGGGAAAAAAAAAACTTTATCGTGCAATCAAGATTACGACATCTTAAAATTTTTTATTGATTTTCCCCTGACCTCATACTTAAGCTACTCGACCCCTTTCTTCAATTTTACTTGAATCAACATCTTTTGATTTCTTGCATCCTCTTATTAAATGCGCTTTTGTATGTTTAGTAAATGATGCATCATTCGGGTTGTTCTTGGTCTAAACCGGTAACTTAAGTTCGTTTACCTCCTTGTAATCTTTGTCGGTTAGGGTAACAAAGCGGGTTTACTCCGTGCACACCATCAAATAGTGACTGTAGGTTTCTTTTGTCACTGCAAAAAATGCCATTAGTTTTTTATATTGTCAATGGTCTCCTTAGCTGAGTGATCTATAAACGTTATTGTAAGTCATTGAGACCAATGATCCATATTATAATAATCTCTACTCTTCACCAAAATTATACCAACAAAAAGGAAAAAGAAATGGGAAGTTGAGTTGATGTTGGATCTGGTGGAAAATCCAAAGAAATGAATTAATGTCATTCTTCTGCAGAAATTGCAACCATGACAGTCACAGACAGCCTTGGACCACCTCGTGAGCTCATAAATACTCCCTCACCCATTCTTCCCCACCCAAATGTGTGTGTTTGCATGTATTGCACATTAATTATAAAACCATATATATATATATATATATATATATATATATATATATATATAAAAGCAAAACAATCAATCAGACACAAGGCAAATCTAGGATGCTATCTATATTATATGCTAATACAAAAATGATTCACATACATAGATTTTCTGTTAGGTAGCCACACTATGTATTACACATTATTTTTCTCTAAACCATTATATTTTTATTAAGTAGTTTCTATTGTGTTGATCGATACCGATTGTATTTAGGGTGTGTTTGAAAAGTAGGAAAATGTTTTCTGGAAAATGAGTATTTTTTAGAAAACATTTTCCTTTCTAGTGTTTGGTTGCATTTTAGAAAATTGTTCTGGTTCATTTTCTGTAAAATGAGCATAATTATTTATAATTTTAAATATTTAAAATATACAATGGTGGTGGTGGTAATGGAGGTGAGTGGGTAGGGGTGGTGGGTGGTGGTGCAGGTGGGTGGGTGGGTGGGTGGTGGTGGTGGAGGTGGTGAAGG
>NC_044916.1:31323583-31332308 GCF_003576645.1 Ipomoea triloba | reverse complement strand
GGTTGGGGGTGGCGGTGGGGGTGAGTGGTGGCGGCGACTGCAAGAGTGATTGGCTACTCCCTGCTACAAACGGAAAATAACTTCCCCAAAAAATGGGAGAGGTTGGTGTCATTTTCCGGAAAATCACTTCTATTTTCATCGACCACACTCCTATTTTCCATTGACTTTTATTTTTCCTCTCCTCCGCCAAACATTGAAAACCCGAAAAATGATTGTCAAGAATAACTTTCCAGGTTTCCAAACACACCCTTAAGTCAATGTACAATATATGTATGACGATGCAAAATACAACTAACATGGAAATGAGAAAAATCTTGCCTCCCTTACCCCCTCTCTATATTGATTTTCTAAGGGCAACCTAACCAAATTGAACAGACTATTGACTTCGTAACCACTAAGTTACAAGTTTGACTCCCACTGAGAGTGTCTTATTGGTCTTCTTGGTTTGAAATGATCAATTATGGACAACTTATGATGGATTACCTCTATATGGTACTTTACCGGCTATGATTATAAGGCTGAGTTATCTAATCCCCACCCTCGATTAGTGACGGTACTGTAGGTTTTTCTCGTCACTCAAAAATAAACATTGATTTTCTTGATAATATATTTTTGGTCAGCTAAAGCTGCGGATGCTGCAGAGGAGAAGAATGGTTGTCAGTTTTGACTTGTGAGAAGGGAATTTGTGGATGAAAAAGACTTGTCAACTGCTTTGGGGTTGAACTACCTCATGCATTCAGTTATGTTGTTCCTTGGAATTCAAGGTTGTTTACCATGTTCGCATATGGCATTAAAATCTGCACTACTTTTTCTTCTGTACTGGAGCTCAATTTAGATTGCTACATAGTTTAAGTCAAAGTAAACACTATGAATAAACACTCTATGATAGCGTGACGTTTGGTTCACATAATAAAAACAGAAGGAATATGAATAGGATTATAAAATGAATAATATAATACATACGAGGATTGATCTCGGTATTACACTTATTATGGTTGAATTAACAACTTATCAACTGACCCAAACTATTGAGTTTTGAAAAGCCATATTTGACTTGAAGGGTAGTTAGGAAAAAATGTTTGTCCTTGATGTGGGCTCTATCCATGTGCAGGGCAACATGGGAGTATGTTTATAGAGTTCCCATGGCTATTGTTAAACAAAAGCAGAAGAGTCTCCTCCATATTGTATATAATAGGGATGTTGGGGAGTGGACCAAATCTTGTTGATACATCCAATCACTTGAATCCTATTAATGACTGAGTGGACCATATACATAAGGAAGAAAAATTCTTTGGGATATTTACATTTTGAGAAAAATGTTAAATACTTGATCAACTTTATACAAAAAGCCGATTAGATTTTAACTTTTAAAAGCTGTAATTAAACATATTAGCATGTCATTTTAACGTATCAAAGTCCAAAAATAGATTAATAGCTTATATTAGGAGATCATTAGGTTGGCTTTAACAAAAATCTACGAACGATCGTCTATCGCCTCTGAATTCATTTATGAAGAAGGTGGCAACCGGTCACCTTCTTCCTCAAAAAAGGCGATTGTTGGTTGCCTCCTTCATTGACAAAGAAGGTAACCTCGGTTGCCATCTTAGAGTAAGAAGGCAACCACCGGTAACCTCCTTTGGTGAAGGAGATGGGAGATCGTTCGTCGGTTGTGTTTTTTTTTTTCAAACTAGTCGGAATCTTAATGACGTGCTATTATAGGCCATTAATTGATGTTTGGGCTCCGATGCGCAAGAATGACATGCTGATGTGCTTAATTGTAACTTTTAAAAGTTAGAAGTTTAATCGACTTTTTGTATAAAGTTCAGAAATATATTTCAACATTTCGCCTTGCACTTTTGAACTGAGAAAATACTTGTATTGCACATCATTCAACATTTTGTACAAAATTTCTTGGAACTGGAATGCTGGGGAAAGGAAAAGCCTCTTCATCCTACAAAAAATACCCAAAGCTATGTTTAGATCTTTTCTGGAGAGGGCTGCTCTCTGTTTTATCTGTCATTTTCTCTCTTGGTACAATTCTTTTTTTTTTTTTTGGGGGTCAGTATATATGGTTTAATTTGTCACTTGCACAGTAGGTTACAGGAAAAGAAAAGAGAATGAACACAATAGGAACGAAGTTTTGACAGACACTCAAGCGGATACCCAAATTTCACCCGAAAAAGCTAGTTCAGAGTGTAAATTTGGTCTCAACTTAAGTACCGGTCCCCGTTCCCGAAAGAGCAGCTGTGTGATCATATGCTAAAAATGGGCCTTGCTTCTGCATTGACATGCAACTGCAACAGAAACAGATTGATTTTTCTGGTTAATGTCTTGTTTCCAGATTTTGCCAATATCTTGTGCTACTCTAATGGCATCCAGAGAAGCACCAGAGAGACCTCTCCTTGTGAAACCAACAGCATAGAGCCCAGATTTGCCTTTCCACCCGTTTGGAAATGGGCTTTTTGGAAACCCCTCTCTTGAAAAGAAATCATTTTCCTGTCAACAAATAAATTCTGTTATGACATCAAACTAACAACAACCTTAACCTTGTTCAATAATGTCACCATTCCTAAATATTGCACATCAGATCTGATCTGCTCTTCTACCTAACTACATCCATTTTCTTGGATGACTCAATCTTTTTTCTGGTGAAACCCCCCCAAAAAAAAAAAGGAAAAAAAAGACAGACCACCTAACAGTCACAGATGACTGTGTTGCAGATAGGAAGAGGGAATCTACAGAAACCAACTTCCATAACTGTCACAAAATTCAAAAAATAAGAATATTACCTTTAGCCAGGAGGGGACATTGCTGCAATACCCAGTTGCCAGAATTACAGAATCTATCTCAAGAATTTCCCCATTAACAAGCTCCACTTTTCCAGGCGAAAACTTCTTGATTCCTGGGACTATCCTTATTTCCCCAGATCTAATCTTTTGCAGTGTCCCAATGTCCAACACAGGGGTCTTCCCTTCATTGTTCTTCAGTTGCAGAGGGCCAATTTCTGGCCTTTTCAGACCGTACTTTTCGATGTTTCCCAGAATGATTCTTGCGGCGGCCACAAGTATCCTGTCCACCACCCCAACCGGCAGCCATTTCATCATCGCCACCGCTAGCTCGAACGTCGATTTCCCCAGAATTTCCCTCGGCAAAACATGAACCTATGATAATAGCAGAGATGAGAAGATGAGTTATGGCAAAAAATGAAGAAATTTTGCAACTGAATTGTGGGGTTTAATTTAATTTAATTTGAACTTACTGAGCTGCGAACCACCATTGATGGAAATGCATTATGGTGGCAAAGATCCAAGGAAACTTCCATGCCGGAATTTCCGCACCCAATTACCAGAACACGCTTCCCTTCATAATCCTCTCCCGATTTATACTCACAAGCATGCATGACAGGGCCGCCGAAATCCCTCATCCCCTCAAACTCCGGCGCGACTTTCTCGGCGTTCTCGCCGCTCGCCGCCACCAGCCACCGGCAGATGTACTCACTCACACAACAATCATCACCCGACACCGTCTTGATTCGCCAAAGCCCGCAGCTTTCATCGTACTTAGCCGACTGCACTGTCTCGTTGAATACTGGGCTGATCTGAAACCGCTTAGCGTAGGACTCAAGGTACTCGATGAACTGGCATTTTGTAGGGTATTCCGGGAAGTCTTTTGGGAATGGGAAATATGGAAGCTCGCAAAACTGTCTGGGAAGATGAAGTTTAAGGCGATCATAGGTCCGGTTTTGCCATAAAGAAGCAATACAGTTTGTGCGCTCAAGGATTATAAAGGGCACCCCTTGCTGTTTAAGGCCTGCAGCCACTGCTAATCCTGAAGGACCCGCCCCTACAATGACAGGGCCATTTACAAGAGTGCATCTCCCTGCAAAGAACTCATCATTTTCTGCAGAATCAGCCATTAATGGAGTACAAGGATTCATCTAATTAACAGTAGTCTTTGAGTAGCAGCAAATTAAATTGAGAAAACTCTCGATCAGAGAGTTAGGCTTAGGAGAATAGAATGAATATAAGATTGTTATGATGACAGATTGACAGAATGTGTGGAGGGGGTTTAGAGGTTTAAATAGGGGGGAGTTTGGGCATAAGTAAGCGACATGTAATTAGGGATTTGAAAATGATGTTTTCATTGTCCTTTTCATATGATTAACTCTCTGCTCTCTTTAATGCACACTTCACATTCCTCTGTTCTATCTACATGCAGCCATGCCTCGTTGCATTGTGACCATCAATATAATAGACATTATAATTATAATACATAAAACGATTTAATGATCATTATGTGAAACATAATAACTTCGCAGGTTTTCACCTAAGACATGGTCGCAAGTCATGTGTGTGTGTGTGTGAGGGTTCGGGTGAAACATGCTCTCATGTAAAAAGTGATAGACTCATCTGATTCATCTATCTAAGTAAATCATTGGTTGAAGGTTACGGAAAAATAAGGGGAAAAAGGGAAAAGTTCATTTTATAAATATTATAAATTAAAAGTTTGAAATAATTATAAAATTAACTTCGCATTTTTTAAACTAAAATCCTCAACCATTGATCAACCGTAATGGACGGCTGAGATGAGTTCTCACATTTTATAGGATGGGATTATACTCATTTGAACCCGCTCCTACACACACACACATGTTTTTAGAAGAACACTAAGAACTAATATCCATCGTCCATTTGAGAAAAATACAATGGCATTCTAGTAATTTTTTTTCAACTTTAAAAGTGCATTTTTAACACTTTTTGATCTATTACATATGGCTAATTAAGATTTGTTCTTAGTTTTATCCCGGAACAACTTTTCATAATTCATTTCATATATATATATATATATATAGCAATAATTGCTTTAAAATGTCAACCCCAACAATAATATTTCACTAATTAATCATTAACAAACCAATATAAATACTGACTTCTAATCTTTATCATGAAAAAAACATAGACTCTGCTTGGTAAAGTAGTTAGCTTATCAGTCAATTTTGACTTATTTGACTACTATTAGCTGTTTGACTTGATTAAAAAAATTAATATAAGTGTTTGATTAATTAACTTTTTGTAACTTTAAAATGCTAAAATTCACTTTTTCAATTAACTTTTTGAGAAAAAATTATACCAAATAACTGGTTAATTTATCAAACACTTTTCTACAATCAACTAATGCTATTGACAAAAACATGCAAATTATTATTATTATTGTTATATATTCCATGGATGAATATTTCCGTATTTTGAAAACTTATTTCATTTATATTATTTAAACCAACTAAATACTAAAATATCATTAATGCCTATTCCTTTAACAAACTAAATAACATAATATAATTCCTGTTATACTCTTTGTCTATTTAATTCCTTATGAAATAATATTTTTATTTCTTTAAAATTCATTCGCGAGCTAAACTATTAATTTGCTAATTAAAATTAAAAGAATATTTTAAAAAAGGAGTTGGATACTGAAAGTTGTGTGTTATTGAAAAGAGTAATGATTAACTTAGTTGACTTTTTGGGAAAAGCATGAAGAAAACAATAAGATGATCAACGATTGTTATTTTCTTAAAAGTCATAAACTAATCTTTTGTCGGCGCAACTTTTAGTTTTGCGTTTTTTCCCCCTCTAAATTACAATTAACTAACATTACTTTGTTGGGATGTAATCAACTTGCTCGATCTTATACTACTATATACTTGTACTTGTTCTGTATTCTAAATAATAAATATATTATCCTTAAAAAATAGAAAATTCAAATGATTAATTAACTACGTACTTTATGAAGCTAATTCCCATTGTGCAGTCAGTTATCACTACACTAGCGGCGTCCTTTAGAAACAGTTTTATATTAGTGGAGTACTTGATCTGATCATCATTTCGTGAAAAACATACGAATTAGGTTCATGTTCATGGTTAATGATGTTTTTTTTAGTACTACAATCTAATCTATACATAGTATCTGCCCAAATGATGTTAATATGAAAATTTATAATTTTCATATTTAAATCTTGCACAACCAATCGTGTTTGTCATTGATGGGTTAGTTTCTTTTTAAAAAAAAATTATTATTTATTGCGTCATAATATTATATTTTTTATCAACTATTCCTCTATTATCTGTCTTGATTTAGAATTAACGTCCGCGTCGATGAAGAAAGGAAATGGGTGGGGAGATGTTAAAACAATAGGTTAAAAATGATGTATATCATAAAAGTGAACAAATAAGGATAAAAAAATGACTAATTATAAATAAAGAATAAAATACAATACTTAAATGACATATTGATTATTGATTCATGTGACAATTTGGACTAGCTAGCTTCTTTAATTTATCAATTTTCTCGTCTTGTAATGTATGCCAATTGTCATAGTACATTATGATTATTAGGGACGTTGTTTGGTTAGAGTATCATAACCGGAATCATATATACTCAGTAATTGGAATGGGTTTTAATTAATAAAAGTAGACTTTTTGTTTAATAGTAGACAAAAATTGTAATTAAAGTAAATAATTAAATGTTTAATGACTGTGTGACCTGAAAAATAAGAGCAAATTTTTTAAAAATATTTTTTCTTTCCTCATATTTCATTCCAAGAAACAAAATGGAAGTTAATGATAAAAGAAGTTAGATATTTATATAATAAATGGTTAAATTTATGTGTTTATATATGCTTACCAGAAGTGGTGTAACAAATATATCTCGGGATGAGGAAATACGGTCAGATGCCTAGATTAAGAAAGTACAACGGGACTGATCAAAGTGGTAGGCTATAATGAACCTAGAACGGTAGACAATAGTAAGGTGTTCGAAAGGGTCCGAAATGAGAGAAGTTCCAAAAGTCCCCCCCTTCACAGCAATTAATGCGCATTTTATAGGCAGGGCAAGGCGAACATGTCAAGTTATTGGCATGTCTTACACGTGTTGGATGTTGGTTGGACGGTCATAGCGGTTGTGCCAAGTGTTTAGTGAAGGCTATATGGGTGACAGGAAATGACGGGATGTGATATTATATATGACATATTTATTTTACTCGGGGAGTGCCCTGAGATAATATGGTTAAAGACTTGCCACTTCACTATAAAAGTTATCTAAAAATATAAATTTAATTTCAATTTAAATATCAGGCCACTACACAATCTCTTATAGAGTTATTGTAGCGTCCAATCATAATATTACTTCCTTTGTATCTGTAAATTAAATGGGTAGAAGGGATTTGGCCTGGGAGGCATGCATGCATGTGAGATTGAGAATTTTCATTTCCAAGATTGATAGATATATATGGAAATTCTAACTTAATTTGGTATACCCAAGATGATGAAGAGCATGTATGTAATGCAACAACGTACCGGGAATGTTTTTGTATTAATTATCAATGCACGCACATTGCACCTACACTGTACTGCCTCAAACTTCGATCTCCTTAACTTCGATTCTCATCTCCATCATTGCAAGCATGCCTCATCTACTTTCATCCCTCAATGCAAGGTTTAAGATTCACAAAATATATATTGTGCAACATTGTCACACTGTTATTAATTATCTGTGTAAATTGTTTAATTGCATTATTCTTTAATTTGAAGTTCGAATGCTTATTTAGAACTTTTTTTTTAATTTGATGATTTTAATTGCATTTTTAAATAAAAATCCAAAAGACTTATTTCACTCCCATGCACTGTCACCTCTAAAAGTATAATAGTAATTTGCTTCAGGTCCTGTTTGGTAAATAATCAGTCGTCTATCAGCTAATTTTGGTTTATTTGACCACTATTAGTTGTTTGACTTGGTTAAAAAATTAATATAAATGTTTGATTAATAAGTTTTTTGTAACTCCAAAATGTTAAAATTCAAAAAGCTACTCAAAGCAGCCTTTTCAATTACCTTTTTGAGAAAAGAAATTATACCAAACTGCTATCAGCTAACAACTAATTTATCAAACAACTTTCTACAATCAGCTAATGTTATCAACAAATCATACCTTCTAACCCAAACACCCAATCGCCATTTACCAAACAGGCCTCATTCATCACATCATTAAGATTAATATGGATGCTGCATGAAGATAGGAGCCAAGCCCCACGTGGGTAGGTAAAGAGGGAGGTGTAGCGTTACTTGCACCTTACCTAGGAACCCCAATCACTTTTTTTAGTAATTTAAGATGTTTTATTTCCATGTAAATTTTAAGTGACTAAGATCACAAGATGATTTTACTTTAACAGACGGACTTTTCTTGGAGTTTACTAGGTACACATCTTTAAGTAGTAGGATATCCAATTACTAAACCTTGTGTTAGAATCAAGTGCTTAATTACTACTACGTCAAAAGTTATAGCGAGTAGTAAATAAATAACTTTATTTCTTTATACTCGTCACATTTTCGATAGACAAACTAGGTGCTAGACCTGACCCTTCAAGCCTCCGCTCAACAAATCTAACATCCAATTTTCTAAAAAAAATCATTTCTCTATATGTTTATTAATGTGACATTTCCTATTCCAATTCTAACAACTTGTCAAAGACCGTCATTTCATTTGGATAATTGTGGGATTGTTTAATGGATTAAGCATATAATTATATTATGATTGAAAATGTTTACATTATACTTAATTAATTATGAAACGCAGGGTGTTATGTTAAATATGTAAATTTGATAGAAACGGTAAGAACGTAACTTATGTTTGTAGAAATTATATATATATATATATATACACACACACACACAC
>NC_044916.1:31278090-31322858 GCF_003576645.1 Ipomoea triloba | reverse complement strand
GGGGGGGGGGGGGGGGGGGGGGGGGGGGGGGGGGGGGGGGGGGGGGGGGGGGGGGGGGGGGGGGGGGGGGGGGGGGGGGGGGGGGGGGGGGGGGGGGGGGGGGGGGGGGGGGGGGGGGGGGGGGGGGGGGGGGGGGGGGGGGGGGGGTTATGGGGAGAAGGAGAGTTGCATGTGCATGTAGCTAAGGTTGGCTAAGAAATTAAAGGCATTCAGGCCGGACGTGCAGTGTATTCTTTTGATGCAGGAATGAGAAGCTTTTGTGTTTGTTCTTATTATCATATCATTTATATTCTTCTTTCCTATGGCTTAGGAAGTAGAGTGGTTCATCCATCATTCCAAAATACAATCATCATATCATCTCTTTCTTAGTGCGCTACACCATACTTTATATATATATATATATATATATAGTTTTCTATCTACACTGGTGTCAAATTGTACGTATCTAATATAGTTATTTACATATGTCTTATTATATCATGTAGTGTTAGTTACTAGTGTTTAATTTGCATCTAACGAGTATATGTACTTGAGTACGTTTTGAGATTATATTGAGTATTGCAAGGACAATAGTCATTAAAAACAAGAATTTATAGTACCTACCACATATTGGTACTGGTGTCTAATTCAATTTGCATCCAACGAGTATAACCATATATACGTGTTTTGAGATTATAATTAGTATATATAGTATGTAAAAATAAGAATTGATAGTACTACGTATATACACAATGCAAAAGACATTGACAGTACACTAGTGTCAATCGATATTATAGACTTTTCCTTATACACGTATAGGAAATTTGATCAAGAATTGAAGTCTTGTTTGAACAGCAGACTCAAAATGCATGTCATAATAAAACAGACAATATGGCAATCAATATGTTATAATAAAGTGGAGAGGCATAAGGGTTGTTAAGAAATATCCAAACATTCTTATCACTCATTGATGATGTCTAGTATGGTATACCATGAATCCCATCCATGGTTTGTTATACTACTAGCTAGCTAGCTACTTCACAAATTAAAGCTGTTTGAATTGGGCAGGCCAGTTTGGTGAGAATCAACTAGATCGATCTTCTAGCTAGCATTGCCACTTTCCAGACATAAAAGTTGATGATACCCTCACAATCTTCTCTTCTCATTGCTTCTTTAATTTATAATAATAAGTAGCTAGCTAGCTTGTTGGCTTAGCTTCCATGAAACCTCCAACTTTTTAAATTTCTGTTTTTTCTTTCTCTTCCCAAAAAATTGTATCCCCAACTCTAAGGGTCGTGGCCCGATAGAGCATTTGGGAGATTGTAAATCATGGTAATTTACTGTGCACAAAGAGTCTCCACTTTGTGAGATTGCTCCTACACTATTGTTGATGAGATTCGATTCCTAGTTTTCCTTCTCAAACTTCATTCATGTGATCAACTGAGCTATTCGTACAAGCCAATTTTTTTCCTGGTCTTTTTGGTGGACAATATATTGTCGTCTAAGGGGTTATGAATCAACTGAGGGGATTAGGCATAGCAAGATCCATACTGATTTGTTATAGGGTTGTAAGAAGTCACGCGCAATCAAAACCCTCTTTAAAGCTAATACTTAGCATGCATTACATTATATATATTGATCACAAGCAATTCTTAGAAGGATGTGAACACACACATTTATATATTGAACTTTTTATATATTTGTGGGTGGGGGTTGGAGGGGAATTCTACTGTGAAAATCAATGTCTCTTACACTTAACTTCCTCATTGCAACAAGTAAAAACTCCAAAGTTTCTTACATTCCCTTTTGATTTTATCCAATATAGTTACTTATTATATCTTACATATTTAGAGTTTATGTTGTGTACTTTTATAATTTTTTTAAGTTTACTTTTGAGCTATGTACACTTGTAAGTATAGTAATTTGTACATTTTTTGTTTGTGTTGTGTATTTCTAAAATTGTAGATTTTGAACTTTACTTTTGAATTGCATACTCTTGCAAACATCATAAAATAATGCATTTTGTAGCTCTCTGTGATGCACTTTAGAATTCACACGGCACGTTTGCGCAACTAATCCTATCTATATATACATGCACACATGGTTTAGGTTCCAATTATTAGAACATGCTCCTAGGTAAAAAGTGTGGATTAATCACATTCATTTATTTAGGTAGATCAATGGTTGTGGATTGCTAAAAAATAAGAAAAAAAAAAGTACAAAGTATATAAATATTGCAAACTAGTTTACAATATTTATAAAATTTATTTTAATTTTTTACTAAATGCCTCAAAACCCAAATGGATGGGTGAGATTCATCCACACTTTTGAGGACCATGTTCTCATTGGAATAAGG
Organism: Ipomoea triloba; assembly: GCF_003576645.1. Lineage (NCBI taxonomy): Eukaryota > Viridiplantae > Streptophyta > Magnoliopsida > Solanales > Convolvulaceae > Ipomoea > Ipomoea triloba. Next base: position 31,320,523 of record NC_044916.1, on the reverse strand, counting down.
ATCAAATAGGCCACTCAAGTGCACACCAATTGCAATCAAGCCATCAAACTCAAAAAAAAATGTAATTGGGTCCCTAAACAACACAGACTCATACAATTCAACCCAAAATGACATGTCTACCAAAAAATATGCCGATGTGGCTTTTACCGAAGTTAAAAATGATTTTTAAAATAAAATAATTATTTAAAATTTTAAAAATCCACCGGCCGAGATGAAGCCGGCCGGAGACGCCGAAGTAAATCGGTCATTTTGGATCAAGTTGCATGAGTTTGTGTGGTGCGGCAGTTGAGTTGCCTATTTGACCCTTATTATGTTCTCATTTGATATATATGTGTTCACTTGCTCTAGCTAGAGAGAATTTTGTTTGAAGATGGGATTGAATTTTCTTACCTCCTACCTACAAAAGGTTGTTTATGGTTTTTGATTTCCCTTAACTTGCCTAGCTCTCTGGTCTTGTTGATTAAAAAAAATGAATATATTAATATAATTATAATTATAATGCCCCAATAATAAGCAATTAAGTAGAACCCATCAATTATAGAGAGCTCCCATTAAAATTAAAAACCCAGATTTTCCTCTTAAAACTAAGCCAAGAAATCATTGAGTACTAGCTTGTCTCGCATGCATTGACTTCCAAAATCTGTGATAATATAGGGGAATAGGTATCCCATTTTTATTTTTTTTTAAATGTTTGGTTGATAATTAATTAGCACTGCAACCAAATGCAAATGCTCCTTTGAAATTCAAACATACTTCACATGGAAACATCATTTCTGAATCAAACCCAAACATTAAATATGTGACCTTCCCAGGTTTGAAACACTTTTATTATTATTAAATTTAAGATTAGCATTATATTCTTTTTTAATTTTGTTCTAAGATATGATGATTGCTGTTCGGAAACGGCTTTTAATTTATTGATCATTTATTTGTCTTGGTAGTGATTAGAGAATCAAGTATAGAATATTTGTTTTGTAATTAATTATTATATATGATGCCAACATTTATTTATTTATTTATTTTGTAAATTAAAAAACTCAATTTTTTAAAAATCAAACTAGCTATATGATTAGAAGGGATATTTTGCAATGATGTTTATATTGAATATTGTCATCATAATGTTATTATATATACATAAAGTTTTATTTACATGTATTTCTCTCCAACATGCATGATAGATTTGAAGAAAAATGGATATATTAAGAAAACAATAAATTAAATAGTTTTGCTCAATACATTTTTGCCATTGGTTGAAGAGCATAAATGTCATTAATATAATGTAACTTAAGTATGATAAAAATCTACTATTAGGATTGCACCTTAATCCTGAGAGTCCCCACCACTCATGCCTTAGAGAGTTAGACACTTAACGGAAGAGGTAAATATATGATATGTCTCAAGTCTCAAATGGTTTTCAAATACTTATATACTAGTACATACCCGTAACAAAAATCATCATTTTATAGTTATTTCATACCTAGCTTCCTTTTTAAGTTCTTGATAGGAATAAAATTCGGCACTGTATGGCAGCTAACAATTTATTTTGCATTGATCAGCCAATTGAGTTATGCTTTAGTGTAATAAGAATGCATTATTATTATTATTGATGCTATCTCTCATTTAATTTATTATTGATATGTAAGAAAGTGAAAGTGGTATGTATCTAAATATCTAATTAATAATCATCATTTGCATGCCCTAATCATTGTGTAGGTCATGGTAGGACACTCAAAAAGATATATGCAATAAAATAAAATAGTGATTAAACTTGATATAATTCCAATTAAATAGTATATGCTTGGAATTATTATATACTCGTATAATGTAAGCATATATGTAAGTGGTGCATGTGTCAGCACACATTTCGCGAAAAATTATTGGACATTTATTTGAGGTGGTTTTAATTCCCCAATAATGAGATTCAGTTAATGAAGTCGGTAGTTAGGATTTGAATGAATGAACACTTCCTTTTACCCGCCGGTACATCACCTAAAACTTTTATTACAAAAATTTCACAACCACTACACAAATATATGCTTTAATATAATTAAATGCGTCTTGTGATCTTATATTACAAGAAGGTAAACTAATTTAAATTATTCATAACTAATTAATTCAAATTAAGAAAGTCAATAAGTAACTCCGATGGAACCTGAAACTAACCTTTACATCTCCAAAGATAAATTAAGAGCAAATATCAATTTTGGTCCCACGACTATTAGCAAAATGACAATTTTGGTCCACATGTTTCATTTCTACCAATTTTGGTCCTACGACTATTGTTTAGTACCAATTTTGGTCCCACGACTATTGTTTTAGTGCCAAAATTCATCGCGTCGGTCACCCATATGTTTAAAACGTGTCGAAATCTAAAATTTTTGAAGGTATTTTCGTCCTTTTCAACTCAATATCCCAATTTGAGCATGAATAAAGAGATTTAAGCCCTAAGATTGATCACAATTCACAATTCTCCTCCTCAAATTAAGGTAAAATGAGGAGGAAAACTGCGAATTTTGATCGATTTTAGGACTTAAATCCATCTATTCATACTCAAATTAAGATATTAAGTTGAAAATGATGAAAATACGCTTAACAGTTTTAGATTTTTGCACGTTTTAAACGGATAGGTGACCGGCGCGATAAATTTTGGCACTAAAACAATAGTCGTGGATAAAAATTGGTACTAAAACAATAGTCGTTGGACCAAAATTGGTAGAAATGAAACATGTGGACCAAAATTGTCATTTTGCTAATAGTCGTGGGACCAAAATTGGTATTTGCTCTATAAATTAATTTTAATCTATATCACAACCCGATTTCTTTTTTTTATTCACAATGTTAACGATTAATTATTCAAAAGTGCATTTAAAAGAGCGATGATATTGAAATAGTTAAAATTATTATATATTTTAACAGTGAAATCAAAACATTTCAACTATTCAATCACTTTTACTATTTTTTTTAAAATTTATATTAATCCCGTTAAAATTTCTATTATTGAAACGGCGGAAGACTGTTTAATCTTATTGCTCCAACCACTCTTCATCCAAATGACATTTTAGAGACACTTGAAGCTCTCTTCTAGATGTATTATTCATTTCCCAGTCATTAGCAAAGTGATGAATTTGATTCCCATTTTATTAAATACGATTAAGAATAAGGAGAAAAAAGATTGGTTATTAAGGGACAGAGACCACCTTTGAAGCATACGGTTTTTACATTAACTGTTGGGGCAAGTAAGAGTGCTCAATTCTTAATTAAATGCTTTGACAGTTCATTGTATTAAGATTAGATTAGATCTTTGTAACTTAATTGATTTCAAAGTAGTTCCTAGATTTCATGTGCCCCATCACAATTAATTTTCAAGTTCCCTAATCAAATTGTCTAAATCCAAAGAACCTAAAAGCTTGAATCTTGACACGAATTCAAACACATTAATGTGGAAACGCTTTAACTTTTCAATATTATATTATTAAACGATGACTCATACATTAAAATTAAAGTCAAGTAAATTTCACTAGTACTCATAGATTATAATTTTGTTTCATTACATTCTTGACTTCTAATTTATTTAATTTTCTTAGCACTATTAGTCATTTTTTAAAATTTTTGTCACTTCATCGTTTAATAAAGAGAGCATCTAACAATTAATGTTATCATTCAAGCATCATGCTCCAACATGTAATTTCTCTCATTCTCTTATAAACTCTTTTAATTGAATGCTAAAATTAAATTACATGTTAGTTATACTTATTAAGTGGTGGAATAACAAAATTTTAAAAGAATGACTAATTGTGGTAAGCAAATAAAAATTAAAAATGTAATATGACAAAAAAAAAAAAGGACTAAATATGACAATGTCACAATTTTTTTAGTGCAACCAAGTGTATTTATCGTTGAACACGGTGACTAATTCCTTCACTGAATTGTAGGCACTTCTAAAGGTGAGACAACTGCTGGGAGATTTAAATATGACAAAGTCACAATAGTCAAAGGCTAAAAATGAAATCTACTCTTTAAAGTCATACTCATTTTAAATTGCAAATTCACTCAATAACATTTATGAAATTTACTTTAGTGTTTGTCGAGAGACTTACTTGGCATACATTTATAAAAATAAATCAAGACTCATAGGGTACGGATAAGATGACATGAATCTCATCTAACTTAATAAGAGATTTCGAATTTGGGCTTGAAACAAAGATCGAAACAAATTCTAGTAAGTAAAAAAAAAAACAAACAAACAAAAAAAAATCCGATCTGCTAATTAAGTGTGTACCACATCTTCAACAAAAAATAATACTCTTCATTTAATTTATGGTGGTATACCCATAGATATACACATTAAATAGATAGTATTCTAATGTATGCATTCAACTAGCTCCGTAACGTTAACTGAAATAACTGAAATGTTGTAAACAAATGATACACATCATGCATGTGGAAAGTCAAAAGCTATGTAAACTAAGAGGAAGACCGAATGAATGAGGAAGAAGAAAACATGGGAATTCATGCATGTGATCACATGACCTTAATTAATTGGTAAGACCGTACGTTGCTGCAAGAGTATATATAATATAATGTTCAATTATATATGTTGTGCCTTAGCAAGACTCAATAAATTGATGAGCTCTAAGCTACCATGCATGTGCTGCTTGATCAACCAATATTTTTGTTACATTTAATTTTAGGTACTAATTATATTAATCCTGACATTACTGAATATTATAATAAGTTCAAATGAAATTTGAGATTCTCATTAATTAACAGTTGCATTTTGTTGATTTTCTAATCATGGATGGTTACATAGATATATGTTTGAGAAACCAACAATCAAGGTGATGTTAGCTCATCATCATTGGATAGCGAGTGGCGATCACAATCAGGGCATGTTCAAGTGAAAATCAATGTTGAAAAGAAAACTAAAAATTCATTCTAGTTGTGGATTTGAAAGGATCAACGTGCAGTTCTAAAATAAGAAACAAAATATGGTGGTAATTTCGTAATTATCTCAAACTTTGAGAGCATTCCGCAACACTATTAGGTACATTCGATGATATGTACCAGTAAAACCATCTTAATGCATTTTTACATATCATCGAATGCATTTGTAGTTTTGTGCAGTGTACTCAGAGTCACAAATATTCTTGAGTGCACTATGCATGTATGAAAATTCACTTCATAGTGCTGCGGAATGCACATTTGCACTTGAATTATGTAGATTTTTAGGGTGTGTTTGGTTGGTGGGTTTAGGCATAAGGAATGGGTATGAAAGTGATTGTTTGTGTTTGGTTGATAGGTTTTGTGAATGCTACTATGGGTTTGGAATACCCCATTAATGACAAAACCCATACCCTTATTACATAAGGGTTTCATCTCCCTTCCTCCTTTCTTCCTCACTATTAATAATCATTCACATTCCACCCAATTACCAAACATGTTAAATACTTTCACCAAAACCCATTACCATTACCAAGTATTTGATACCCATTCCGATTCCGATTCCCATGTGCGAACCAAACGCACCCTTACATGATCTATCTCCTATATGGCTATATATAAGAAAAGTTGCTGGATGGATGTCAGTTTGGAGGACCTAGTGCACCATTATATTTTACCATTAAAACGTGACGATGTTAACTGTTATGCAAGTATAAAGAAATAATTGTTATGCAAGTATAAAGAAATAAAGTTTCACATTCACTATTAGTTATAACTTTTGGGGTAATAGTAAACGTTTGATCCTATCCGTTAATATTAGAGTATGCAGTTGTAGTTGAAGCTGGTAGGTAAGGAAATATTGATTTTGCCGAAGTGATTTGAATGAATATGATTTATATTTAAATGAAAAATATAGTAACATTTTTGTAAATATATAGAACTTTCATTATTATCATATATACACAAGTTTTCCATGCATCAGTGATAAACTATATACGCATTAAATTGACTAATTTTACCATATATCATTGTTTTAGGCTACCTAAATACACACAATTTGTACCGTACACATTATTTTGGATAAATACTTATGATATATTAATTAAATGTATTGTTTTAAACTAAATACACATGATCCAAATATCTTGTTTCAATCTAAACACACATTATTTAATTTTAATCTAAATACACATAAATAGATCAGAAAACTAAACCTAAACCTACATAAATACATATTATTTATTGCCCCCAAGGAGCAACTATTCTCTCTCATCAGACAGGGAAACAATTCAAATATTCAGTTAATATTCTGTTTTTAATTGTGTTGTTAATTAATTGAATACAATTACATTCTTAATTAAATATTAAATACACCATTAATGTAAATTAAAAAATCACACACTCTTGAGATTTGCTTAAGGCAAATTATATTAAAACATAGTCATTTTTAGTGTACTCTATATTATATATTAGTTTTAATAAATTCACTATATCTTGATACATGTTTGTTTTTAGTATACTGTAAATCAAAATGAACTTATAATAATACACTAAAAATGAATATGTAGTATACTAATAATTTACATTATCATGAATCTATCTTTCTATGTCGATGGTATAATAATTAATATTCTTTGAGAAAATAAATCTGATGATCTCCAGTTCTGTATGCGCCTCAAAAAAAAATTAAAAAAAAATCAATCATTATTTTGGAGTAATCACCTTCTAATTTTGATTTATATTTTTTAATTTGCACAAAAGTGATGACAAATATAAAGCTGAAGTTAAAAGTACTATATGCATGCTAGCGAGTAATCACTGTGAAAACATCATATATTCATGTCATACAATACCATAAACTGAAATATAATTGAAGTAGATACATACTATATAATGGACAAATAAATTAAAGTTTGGAGAAACAATATTTATTGGATGGGAAAAAAAAAACTTTATACTATATTTTGACTGCCTTTTACCCCAGTACAAACACAATCAAGAATGTTGCCATGAATTGGCTACAGGTAGTTCAATCTCTATGTATGTACTAAGCTGCAGGATAATTCAAAGTAACAATGCTCTCTATATATCCTTTACTACACCTAAAATTTTACAAAATTTCAAAAGTAAACAACTCTGATCTGTAATGGCCTGGCCTGGGGTGATGGATATGATATGATGCTGTTGGTGTAATAATTAATTTCTCCTTAGCTTTTTCAAAAATCTGATCTTAAAAAAAATCAGAGCTGAGGGTGGGTGTATAGTATATATATATATATACAATTGGATGCAAGCAGAACCCTTCATCATCTAATACAATCTTTCGATCTGATATTTACGTGGGAAAAGTAAGTGTATTGCTGAAGAAACCGTACCACTGAAGCCGCCTTATTACTCTTTTAAAAATTCAAAGAGTGCATATTCATTGAGTTCTTCGGCAGTTTTCACACCAGTAAAATCAATATCCTTGAGGGAAGTGTAAAGGCCATCAGTTGAGAAGGGGATGCTACTGCAGGAAAACGAAAAATGGCAATTCGATCAGATCCTAATTAGCTTCAATACTACACTGCACATATATAGATCCAGTTTCCATATATTTAACCACCGAATTGAAACTTCTTTCTTAATATGATACCTCAAACTGTCTTCCAGCATATAAGAGTTGCTACTGTCAGCTTCTTCTGAATCCTCTAATAGTAACTTGATTCTTGAAATTACCTACAAAATGCAAGGTTGTCTTTCTTTCAGTGCCACAGTAATGGGGGTAGCATATATATATATATATATATATATATGTAATACAAAATTTTGGATTCTCTTACAATTCAAGGTCTATATTTATTCCCTGACTATCCATTTTCAGAGGAAGATAAAAGAGAAAGAAAAGGAAAAACTCACATCTTGGGACACAACTTGAGTATTGTTCTCATCCACGCAAAGTGTACATATTCTATAAAGCTGTTGACTACTCAGAGCCTGGAAAAATAGATGCCAATGTGAATGAATAATCAAAACTCAAAGTTGTGCATGCATCTATACTAGACACTGCTTTCAAAGCACAAAACCAAAAGTCTATGAAGCAAATGACATCCGTATCAAACACCATGTCCTACAAATGCTGGGCTGGGCACACATTTAGGCCTGCCTTAATTTTTATTGACTTCTGGGCAGAAATGTTTAGCAACAAAACTTCGGTTACTGCAAATCACCCCTTGGACATGATCTTCTTTTAGTTCTTTATACTGAAGCCGGATGAGTAATTATGAAAGATTGATTGAACTCTGATTTCAGTTGTATTATTCAGTTCAAAATGATCTTAAACGAGATGCCTTAATCTCTTATGACTGTTGGTTTGTCATAATTAATTTCACTAGTTGGACAAGTAATTGGATAACTTTGCATTATATGTCACATTAAGCTATAATAGTTTTATGTTTACTCACACTACTCAAAAAAGTTTTTTAAGTAAAATGGAATAAAAATAAACCATCACAACTCCTAATTTCTAGTTTGTAGTAGATAATGCTTCCCATCCTAAGCATTTAAAAAAGGAAAGACAATTACTTGCCACAACTGGCATCAATGGATTCATGATAGATGAGGTCCCCAAACCCCAGTACAATGAAACAAGAAAAGCATTGAGTATTCATAAAATATCTTACAGGGCACAAGTCAGTTGTAAGATCATCGTATTTAATCTTTGCTTTGTCTTGCAGAACCTGAAAGTTTTAAATCAGTTTTTAAGTCAGAAGACTGGTAAGAAAGTCATCTCGCTACTGTCTTAAAGTCCATAGTTGCAAAGCACTCCACCCATGACATAAAATTTGGTCTTCTATCAAAGAATATGAAATCATGTTCAACATCGAAACTACTTTGTCATAAAGCAAACAAGAAAACATACCAAGAATCCCACAGCCTGCCTTACATGTTTTAAGTCATCCCAAGAGGAACCAACATACTGCATCAACATGTTTGACATTACTACGTAAATCAAGATATTGTTACACTGTAAAGACATCATATATGTGCTTAGGGTATACCAATACATTTATATTAGAGTACCTCTTCTGTTGCCTGCCCACACCATCGTTCTATTTCACCTAACCCAGTTTTGACATATTCCCCATTTTTGACAGTACATTTATCTTTGCTAAGGAGGCTGTAGCAGTGTTTAATAATGTTAGGAGAAGAGTTGTAGTTACCTACTATAATCATTTGAATATAGAAATAGAACTGAAAGATAGAAACACTACCTGTTAAATAACAGTACATCCATGTAAGAGAAAATTTGAACAAACATATTCTGGATAAAAAATGGAAATACCTGAAACAACAATTTCAGTAGCATTATATATTTATTTATATATGCATCAACAGACACAATGTTTGAGTTGGACATTTTCTTACATAATTTCCTTTCAGTATGTCAAGAAGTCTGTTAAGGCTCTCAGTCATGCTTTGCCAGGGACTGGTTGAAGAGTTTTCATTTTGAGGTGCCTAAGTACGATGAGTAGAAAGATATTAGATATTTGAAAATTGATACACATAGATAGAGTTCATGCACAGAGTTTCCTGGTTGAAAGAGACAAATTGGTTATATAAAAATCATATTCACTTGCAAGTATACAACTCAGAGCCACACCTAATAAAATTTTAAACACAGGTGGGGTACTGGATTTAGAAACAAACAATGTGTTGAAAACAAACTTGATAAAAATAACAATAAAAAATAAAAGAAGAAGAAGAAATGGAAATAGAAAAACAGAGAAATTTAAAATTCCACTTATCATCCTGTTTAACTAATAATAGATTTATTGCCAATAACCCATGATCAAAATGATAGAGGTGACTCAAGTGAGACACCCTTGACTAAAGGTTTAGGATTCAAACCCCAACAAAAGCAATCCTATATGGAGAATTTTAGTATAAAGGGTATTCCATCCCCGTTTAGTTCGGAGTATTGTAATTGTTAGTGTTGATTGTATTTCGGCTTAGAAATTCTTAATTGCAGTGTGTTGATTTGAGAAAAAAAATGTAATAGAATTATGCAATTCATTCATAAAAGGAAGCTGTGGAAGCATGTACTCCTTGCTTAGATTTTCTGTTTTCACATGGATTTTAGTTATTAGTTTTGAATTTGAATTCTTGCTCTTTACAAGATATTAGGGGTGTAGTTTGTTATTTTTGAACAATGAAGTTTCACCAGATATTTTGTTTATAATCTGGTACATTTTGTTAGTGATCTCTATTGTATTAACCTATAAATACATACAACATGACACAAGTTTCCTGCGAGATAGGCCTATGAGAGCACTTTATTTAAGTGGAAGTATTACACTGCCCCTTGTCAATGATTTTAAAAGAATGTTCTGAGGTATTTTTAAAAAAAATAAAATAATAATAATAATAATAATAATAATAATAATAATAAAAGAAGAAGATATCTGAGGTGGTATCACAGGCAAAGCACATAATACATTTTTACCAAGAATGGTGTTTATTTTTCAGAAATATTTGCTCCAGTAGCAAGACTTGATGCCATAAGATTTCTGTTTGAATTAGCAACTTAGCAAGAATGGAAGATTTTTCTACTTGATTCAAGTCTACATTTCCCAATGGGTACTTAAAGGAAGAAATCTACATCAAGAAAGCTGAAGATTTTGTTGTGAAAGGAAGCAAAGATAACGTGTACTTTCTCAAGAAATCTTTCTATTGCCTAAAACAAGCTACAAGATCTTGGTATAGCAGAATTGATGATTATCTGTTGTAGCTTAGATTCTGAAAGAGTTGGAGTGAATATGCTCTTTATGAGAAGATGGAACTGAAAAGATAGATGACAAGACATACAGAAACCTTGTGGTGCGATTGATGTACTTGATAGCAACAAGACCTATATCATGTGCTCTGTGAGTTTACTTCAATATCTATATAGTGTGCACGTGAAATTCATTTCAGGGCTGCAAACAAAGTGCATAGATTTGTTCAAGGAACTATTACTTATGGAGTATGAAATACACTACTTAGAGTGCTTCAGTGAATCAAGCAATTTGGTTGAGAAAGTCATTGACAGATTTGAATTTCATTTAAAGAGAAACAATTGAGATTTTTGTTGATAACCAAACTGCATTCTCAATTTCAAATACTCCAGTTTCTATGGCAGGACCAAGCATTTCAAAATAAAATCGCATGCTTTGGAAGTCCAGAATAACAGGAAGATTCTTTTGCCTTGCAAAACTGAAGCAATTGGCTGATATTTTAACAAAATCACTACCTAAGTCAAGGTTTGAGCAATTGAGGAGGAATATGGGAGCTTACATCAAAAGAATCAAGGAATGTTGAAATGTGTATTCTTTAGATTAGATCTTCTACTTTGATATGATTTTTAGCTACTAATTTTGAATTTGAATTATTGCTCTTTACAAATATTAGGGATGTAGTTTGTTATTTTTGAAGTTTGATTTCAGCATATACTTTGCTAATAATTTGGTATACTTTATCGGTGATATCTATTGCATTACCTATAAATAACTCTTTAATCAATGAGAACAATCATACTAGTTTTTTTTCCTACAAAAAAACCTAATGTAGAAGTGTGTGTCACATAAGCCAACTTTAAAAAGGAAAATTTGATACCTGGACACATGAATAAAGTATAGGCAAAAGGTTCCTTTTCATGTTATCTCTAAGGATTCCATAAATCTTCTCTACATAGGCAGTGAGCTGTTGCTTGAACAGCAAAGCAGGATACTTTGCTTCAACCAGTCGGATACCATCAAGCCCACGAATTGAGAGGCTGGATGCAGTAAAAGATGACCTAAACATCCTTCCTAAAAAGGATGTTGGTTGGGAAGCTTGAAGTGGAGATGAAGCAGTAGCCTTTAGTGTCTGTTGAAGTAGAAACATTAGCATAGATGTGTTTGACATCCAATATGCTATGTGACTGTTGTTTGTCTCATCCTGTGAATGACATTACAAGAAAACAAGCACATTAAAAAGCAGACTTTATCTTAAGATTTATTTTAATTTTTTCCAAAGATATATTTAAACAGGAAAACTTTAGGAGTAAAACTGGCAGGGAATTCTGAGAGAAGAAACATTTTCAAGATTAGTAGTAGTAGCAAGATGGCAAGATTCATAAGTATCCTCTGTCACTAGACAAGCTCTAGTATAGCTGGCAGATAGTTGTGCTCTCCCTCTTTATATCACAGGCAAAGCACATAATACATTTTTACCAAGCATATCAACGACCTATGATTCAAGTAAAAAGAGCTTGGATCCCCTTAACATAAGCAAAGTCTCGAGTTTGAACATTTTGAATGGAATAAGTCTGGAGAGCTCCTCAGATAAGGTTCAAGCATACAGCATCATAGACATTTCCTCACGCACACATTGGTATTTGTAGTACTTGTTAAGCTCTAGATGGGCAAAACAAACACCATATAAAAATTCTACGAAAATGAAGGGTTAAAAACAAGGTGAGCAGGCAGCGAGTCATAATGTCATACTTTTTCCTTTCTTTGGATGTACAATGAGCAAACTTCTCAATGTATTTTGATGATGGAGGAGGCTTTTATGGCGCATTTTCCATAAATAGATGATAATAAATATAGACCAGATCTCACAATCACATTCAGATTGTAGGATAGCCATATAACTAATTTATCCAAGGCATGGGCAATCACCTCTATAGAAGAACCAATCATCTGAATCAGATGGTCAAATACATTAGTTTTCTCTGCTTCAAAGGATTTCCAGTTGAGAAGGCATTTGTATATGGTAAATGCGGCAATTGGCTTTCCTTCACTGAACCCTATATGTCCTGAGACACATCTGATAAGAATATCAACACTCTCCTGCAACAGTGGGATAGAACATAAAATAAGTAAGTAGCATTTCTGCACTGTATTCATCTGTCAAAAATATGAACAGAATAAAACATTATCTTTCCTCTTCCTCCACAAGGCTAATTTTTTGCCAAAGAATATGCAATTCCTTTTCCAATTCTTGTACAACAGTACAAGTGAACCCAGCACCCTATGCTTGGTGCACCCTTCTTTTGATTAGTGATTGCTATGCACAAATGTGATAAACATTTGATTCAAAGGTAAAAACCGTTATAGTGATCAACTGTATATGGGTTCATGGTATTATTTGAATTCTTATTCCTTCTATGTTTCTGAGTAATCATTACTAGACCTCACTACCACAACCACAAGTAGATGGAAAGATGAACAAGATAGCTCTTTCCGCAAGCTCAACACTGCTGAGTGCATGAATTACAATAAAAATGATAACTAAGTTTAAGCCTTGAAAACAAAAGGCTATCTATAGAGAATCTATGCATTCAATGTCTGTCATACATTATTTCCATCAAGTAGAGTTTCTAGTTAAAAATTCTTGATCAAAATTGCTATTTAGAAAGGTTTCGATAAATAACAATTTGTTTTCTCTTCTACATTTTTCTCTACTGTTATTTATACTACCACCAGTTTAATTAAGAAATAAAAGTAAAGTACACTAGGCTCCAGAAGACTTTAACTTGCCCTTACTACTGATAAACTTCTGCTAACCTCTGGCTCCAAACTAAAGAAACCTATGGCTGATGGTCGGTCCTGTTGTTTTCTAGGCCAGGAGAGGCAGTAGTTCCTCTCAGCTCGCGCAGCCATGGTCAATAATCCATGCCACAACCATTGGAATTATAAAAATCTCACATGGAAATGTCAATGCAATCAACAGTATCTGGGGCAACTTATCTTAGACACTGTAGTACTGTTTTCCCCATGTTTTGATCTACTTTTCTCAATATCCATAGATGAGAGAGCATAATGTTAGAAATAAAAACCACAGAAAATTATCATTCATGGTTAGAGTTAGATTCTTTATTATAGTTTCATTGGTTTCTTTTCATAGGATAGGGAAAGCAATGTCTATCTACATCCTCTCTATTATATTATACCGAATAGTGAAACTGTAGAGGTCACAACCAACACCAGTAGAAGATCATCAAAAATGATTGAATTCTTCTAAGGTCCTACACATAGTGTAATTTCAAAGAGTGACTCTGGGATCTAATAATTGAACTAAGTGCGAGCAATTTATTTATGGTACATAGTTGAAATTTATAAAAATAAATCAAGTTGTAAGTAAAACACTTACTGCTTATCAGAAAGAAATAAGTTCATTATTATCAGATAATTCATGTTCTAATAACAAACTGACCCGCTGCCTCTCATTTTGGGATCTGCTCAACAGCCTATCAGGATCTGTGCCGAGTTCCTTGGGTGACACATTTTCATCTTCCTATATAGATCATCTTCAAACATTAATCATCCCAGATTAAGCAATCGTTATACAATGCATGATAAAAAGAAGCAAGTAGCTGCATGTTTTCACTCACTTGATCACCATTCTCTGAAAGCTGCAACAGAAAATAAAAGATTAGTAAAAAGCATCTCAAAGAGAAACCCAAAAATAAAAGATTTGTGGCATCATGACCTCAGGGGTTGATGAAAGATGTCCAGACATTCTTCTGGACCCTCCTGAATTCAACAATGCTTGTTGTCGAAGTATTTGGGATTCAGTTTCCAAATCAGAATTTCTCTCATTAACCCTGACATAAGATGCAAAGCCAAAAAAAAAAAAAAAAAAAAAAGTGAATATGATGCTCCAGCTTCACCGAACTCAGATGATAATGAGGTATAAGATTCAAAGATCGTACATCAAAATGAAAAATAAATAAATAAATAAAAAATCTTGAGTATAGTTGTTTTCAGTTAATTTAGGCTGAGTTGTATATTGATGAATAGACAAGTCTCAACCTCTGCATTTCGGTCTTTAGCTCAATTACTTTGGACTCTGCCTCCATACCCTGCTTCAACCGCTCTTCACTAAGTTTGTTTGCTTCATCAAGTTTCTTCCCCAGTGAGGTAAGTAAAGCCTACACACATAAGAATGAACAGATTATGGCGGTAGTGGCAGACATGCATGCAATATGGATCTTAGCAAGCCAACATCTCTTTCAAGAACACAAGGCATACATGAAAAACTCACAACTTCACCTTAAGCTTTGCATTTTCATCAGTAAGCTTATTGATCGCTTCAGGATCATCAGGATTAATGACGATCCTTTCTGCTGACTGTAGGTTTGCAATCATCTGCTCATCAATCTTTTCTGCTGACTGTAGGTTTGCAATCATCTGCTCATCAATCTTTTCTGCTGACTGTAGGTTTGCATTTTCCACGGTTCTGGCTTCCTCCACAGTAGCAGTCTTTCCAATGTCTGTGGGAAATTGTTTAACTTCTTCAAACCGAAGCCGCATTTCTTCTAAACTAGACCGTAGTTTAGAAATTTCCTGGGTTTTGGCTTCCTCCATTTCTTGTAGTTTAGAAATTTCCTGGGTTTTGGCTTCCTCTATTTCTTGTCGTTTAGAAATTTCCTGGGTTTTGGCTTCCTCCATTTCTTTTAAAGCAGACTGTAGTTTAGAAATTTCCTGGGTTTTGGCTTCCTCCATTTCTTTTAAAGCAGACTGTAGTTTAGAAATTTCCTGGGTTTTGGCTTCCTCCATTTCTTCTAAAGCAGACCGTAGTTTAGAAATTTCCTGGTTTTTGGCTTCCTCCATTTCAAGCTATAAGAAAATTATCCAGACTTTAGAATGATAATAAAAAAAAAAATTAAAAAATAAAAAATAAACAAACAAACAAACAAACAAACAAACCATAATTGGAAAGTAGAAGCAAGGTGATCATATTTTCTTTCATTTTTCCTTCAGGTTATCACAAAGATCATGAATGTATAATCGGATAACCAAATTTACTGAGACTTCATAGCAGTTATGATGTTTCAAACATTTCAATTCAGTAGCATAGGCAGAATTTTCTGTTCCATTCAGATATTCTGAGTGCAGATCATTCTTCTCTCTAGTCTATATAACCTATTATCTGAAGAAATGTCGTGAACTGTCACATGGATGTAACTTTAACATGAAACTAAAAATTTGGTAAACCATGCTACAGAAATGTAATTATTTGTCCCATTCCAGGTAAAGACTGAAGGATAGGGGAAAACATTAAAGAAAACAAGCATTGGCCTTGTACAGAATAGCTTCAAAATGTGTATCCAGAAAAATGTGAAGAAACTCGGATAGAAGGCTAACATCATTTCTATCATTAAGGAAGCATACTTACCTTCAGGCGCTTCTCCATTTTCAATTGCTCAGTTAGCTCTTCAACATTTTTTTGCAGATTACCTGCTTCTTTTGCTGCCTGACACAGACAAGAAAAATCAAGACAGTCAACAGATATCCTATAGAAATCATAAACAAATTCCATCAAGGCAAAGATTTAAAAACATTTTTCACGGTGCTGCAAAATTCATCAAATTTGATATTGCTTTTCATAGAAATTCAAATTTTATTGCATCACAATACTGGATTTTCTTTAGACTTATCCATTTCCTTTAGACATATTCACCAGTTTGTTTGCAAGAATGCAAGACAATGGTGACAAGTAGTGCCAATTGATATTGTACATGTCTCCATGCTTTCTAATCCTCGTGACTACATGATAAATTTGAATAACTTTTGACAAAAGCTGACCTTCTAAATTTATGAAAAAAATGAAGTGAGACAAAGGTAATACTGGATCTTCTTGAATAAAATCGCTGGCAAAATGAACCAAGCAGGCATTGGCAGTAGTATTAACTGACCCACAAAAATAGAAATCTAAAAATGTTGCCTACAACGATTAATAGTCCTAAGGCAACAAACAGATGATTATGAATCAGTTTTGGTCAGTAATCTCCAGACTACCTAAGTTAGCAGAGAAAGTAACCCTTGTAAATAAACATTATCCATTGTTCTTTTTTTTTTTTGGTGAGACATTATCCATTGTTCTAAATCCATTTATAACATAGTCTAAACATACTTAAAATTACTAACTACTCTGAGGCATTTTAGGTGAAAAATGGGGAGAATGATGTTGTATGCAAAACTGATAAAAACAGGCAGAGTAGCTTGCCTGCAGTAGCAGTGCTTAAAGAGAAACAGAAGCCAACTAGAAAAATGAGTTCTCACCAGTTTATGCCTGCGTAGTTCATTTTGGGCAAATGTAACCCTGCACACACATTGTACAGCAAGCGCAGCCTTCTGCACCCTCTTATAAGACAGGCGTGACAAGTGTCCACGACAATGTCTCTGGAATCAAATTTAATATCTCAGATCAATATCATTAAATTCAGTTAAACACAAAGATGCACACGAGATTTTTTAGAGTATGATAGACAGATCATACCTTACATGGGTCTGGAGTTTAATTTAGAAGACCATGAATTGATTTTGAAAGTAACTATTGAGTCTAAGATGGTTTGCTCTTATGCAAGTATTGGAAGTGGAAAGTATAAAAATAGGCAATTTGTAAGATAGAAAAACTTGAACAGATTGCATAGGTATACCAAGTACAAATATTTCACAGTTCATAAGTTCCAGTTTTTACAGGAAAGAATTAGGGCTGTATGTTGGGCAGGTCAAAACATCAAGCTAAGGGTTTACATAATATTTGGAAACCATTAGTTGGAACAGTAGTCAAAGATCAAGCTTTAATATATAAGTTTCAGTATAACTAAATGACATAAACTTAACATAAATCATACGTGTTTCGCGTTTTAATTCCACTTGAGAAAGGAAAATAAATGAGGAGAATTAATAATAAAGGTTGACACTCCAGTCTCCAAGAACCTGCTATGTCCAATGGATAAGATAAACTTACCTATTGTATTGTATCCCATAAAACTAAACATGGCCCCTATGTCATATTCATTTGTGATTGGAATTGGCTATCACGGAAGTAAGAGCTTGAACGAGTTGATCTTTCCAAAACTACTATTTGCCCATAACTCAGCTAAATTTGGTACCTGAATTAAGATGGCTGCTTTTGTTTCTTTTCTATATTTAAACTCATTACGAGCAGCCATCCGGCGCATTGGGGTCTGGATGGACACTGCTGAAGCCCACAATATTCTATAATCTCTCCTTGCAATGAACATTCGTGCATACTTTTGGATCATCAGAGAAGCCGCTTCTCTCCTCTTGCATTCAAAGAGGTTGCGTGCCAGTTGACCTGTTTTCACCTCCATGATTAGGTTAAGGAAGTTTTAAGCTTATATTATTGAATCAATAAACCAAGATAGAGTGTTCTAGACCAACCCCTGCACGCAGTTTGGATTCCTATGGCTGAACCCCGCAACATGATATACTTTTTGCGGGAAAAATATCTGCGGACATTTTTCTGAACAGTGCATGCAGATCTTGAAAGGACCTCGGTTCGATGAGAGTCTAGTTCTGCCATCTGACCAGCTCTAAGAAACACCTTTGTTTTTCCAATCTGCAATGAACCATTGTTATCACAAACTAAACAAAAAGCTCATCAACATTCACATATATACATACAAAACCTTAGGTGTGGAATGCTCTAGTATTTCATTAACATATTTAATGTTTCAAATAGCGACAAATAAGATATTTTCAAAGTAGTAATAGATATATGAGCAGTAAACATCTTATCATATTTGATGGATGTGACAAACCAGCTTACTAGACCACATAACTTTTGCCAGATAAATTGTTCCTCCAATGTGTTGCATGATAAATAGCTAACAGTTCAAATGAAAACAAAACAGAGATAATTAACTTCCAACTGTAAAAGGAATAAATATGGAATTGAACAATTAAATATGCAAGAACTTTTGGTCAACACAGAGAACAAGCCATAAATGTTGAATAGCAAAATAACTGCCACTTGGATATACAGTATAAAGTCACAACTGTCACTCCTCTTTAACAGCTTAATCTTAATAGTATGTATTAGAGCAGGTTCAGTTCCTAAGTTCAGTTCCTGTTCCCACCAGGCCACCACCCATGTGTGTCTTTTCAGCAAGGTCAAATAGTCCACATGTTAGACACATATTCCCACATTGAGTGGCATGTTGAGAATGATAGTAAAATTATGAATGCCTCTATCCAACAACATAAACTTTTTGTTGAGGTGGAGATATCAATGTGCTATTACCATAATGGAGGAAAAGACACTCTTCCATCCTGAATCAATTAGTTGTGATCAACATTCCATTTATTTCCAACTGAGGCCACATTAGTAAAGACAAATTAAGAATACAGTACCTGATAACCTTTGAGGCCAACCTTCTCGACAATGTCTTTGCAAATTGCGACCTCTTTGTAACTATCAATTAAAAGAGTTGTGTGAGGAAGTGGTGAAAGGAAGTAAGAGGATACAACAGGAAAATCCAAAGTTCTATTAACAAAAGATAGAAATCTCAGACACTGAACAGTTACTAATGAAACCAAAATACCTGCCCTTCATAAGCTCAGGAACAAGGACACGAAAACGACTAACAAATTCAACAAATGGTTTCCGAGTGGGGAATCCAGCACAACTGATCCTAATTGCCTCCATAACTCCCTGAAAATATATAACTACTCATTGACCAAGCTTGAAAATACAATCATCGTTTTGTATTGTTAGGAATTATAAAAGCATACCCCACAGCGAAGTTGCTGAAGTACATTTGGATTCTCGAAGATTTCTGGCTTTAGAAGATTATTTGGCTTAACACAGCGAATGTAGTGAGGCTCTGTGGCACTGAGTGTCTCAAGCAATGATTGCAATTGTTGCTACATCATGTACAGGGTAGTATTATTTTCATAACATCAAACTAGAGTAGGTTTCCAAAATTGTTTTCAGAGGCTTCCTTAACCATAAATACCAGTTTGACCAGTAGCAAATCCTATCAATGTTTGAAAACCTACCTTAAATCTGGTACCAATGGAGGAGAACTTTGCTGATTTAGAAGTTTCTTCAGCTGGGGGTGGAAACAAGTTTGAGATAAAGGAACATCTTGAAGCACTGAGGACTGCTTGATGCTCTGGAACGACATAATCTTTGTTCTTATCCAAAAATAACTCAGTTTGATATGTGACCTAGACATCAAATTTTCCAGAGTCAGACATAGTAAGCAACACTTCTTTCTTCATAAATGATGGATTAGTAAGTATGAGAAATATATACATCGCCAGCATAATGGCAAATAGTGAAGTCAGTCCGTCTTAATTTTGGCTTGCTGAAGCGCTTATGATCTTTGAAGGTTTGATAGAGCTTTTCAGCAAAAGTCTCATATGTTGACCTTGGGAACATGCTACATGAAGGAATTAAGGCATTTTGGAATGTAAAACCATAATTAGTAGTCCACTCAAAAGAAGAAACTGATTAAAAAGATAATTCAATAACAATAAACATTGTTACCAGGCCTCATCAAGTAGAGCAATGATTCCCCCAGGCTTCTGAAGATATTAAAATATATGGAGCATTAATTCAGCATGTAAATGAAATAAAGAATAAGTGCAAGCCTAGCATTCTAACATAAAAGATCATGCAAATCAGCAAGTGCATGACCAAAGATATTAAGTACAAGCTTAGCACTCTAACATAAAAGATCATGAAACTTATTCTGAATGTTTTAATGCAAATAAACCAATATGTGTGTGTGATCACAATCACCCAAAAAATAGAACTCTTCAAAGACAAAACAAGCAAATCAAGTTTTTAGGAGCAGCGGTTATCGGAAGCGCATGCACTGATCTCCAAGGAATAAGGAAGTCTATTATTTACTTCTTTTTAAAGTTTTTCCTTCCTCCTCCCATTATACTTGAAAAGTTTTGCAGCACTGGACTTAAATTTTCTTCAGAGGAAAAATCAGTGTATTGGGGTAAGTGCTATAATGACAACAAAAAGGAAAAAGTCCACATTGAAGCAGACAAAGGACATACTGTTTTACCAAAGCAATGCAAATTGGAAACATTAACTGTCATTTCCAATATGAATGACATACACACATTTGGTTATCACATGGAAAAGACAAGAAAGTTTAAGTAACTAAAAATATTTCAACAAAATATAACATGAATTGGCAATGCAATCTATATGATTACATGTACTATAGGATCAAGAAGTAGTACTTCAATAAAATCTAACAAGAGTTGGGCATTAATTCATATGTTGACCTTTTCTATGAGGTCGAGAATATCTTGGTTATCAACAAACTCAATATAACTCCAGTCAATTTGTTCTTTGGTATACTCTTCTTGCTCCATCTTAAAGACATGCTGCCAAAGGAAATGAAGTGTGTGGCATCAGATTAATACTTTAGACTTCACTCTGTTTACTGTCTTTTTGTTGTCTATCTGCAGTTTAGGCAATGAAAGCAATTCTAGGCCATGTAGAATATATCTTAGGTACAAACCTGGTTGAAATGTTGCTGCAGTTTTTCATTAGTCAAATTAATACAAAATTGTTCAAAACTGCAAGAAAGAATTAGTATCATTGACAGAATAAAACAAAAATCATCTTAGAGTATCAAACTATAGATATTAGCATAAAAAATTACCATTATGCCAAAAATAGGACCTAAGAGGAAATAGAGAAACTAAACAAACAAAAGGATAGTTTTGTCAATGTAAGTGTGTAAACATAAATTACTAGTTCTAGATCCTTATGTACACAGGACAAGAACAGAGTTTTCATGCAGTATTCTGCAAGAATTGAACCTCTGTGAATGATGATAACAAAGGCATACCGGTTAAGCACCTGTTTGTCTTGAAACTCTCAAATCCATAAATATCCAGAATCCCAATTAAAAGGTTGGAATCAGGATCTTGGCCAATAGAATTGTTTATCTTGTCCACCAGCCTGAGTAAGAAAGAAATTGAAGTTTTAAGTGAACAGCATTTGATACTGATGAAGATTCAATAGCATCTATCCATTTCATCAACCAACCAATCAAATAGTCTAGAATAGACAGTTTTTGCAAGAGCATCTCTATTGATTGCAGCAGCTTGTGCATCAAGTGATTTTGTTATCTTCTCATCGCGAGTCACCATGATGCGTTTGACCAAAGAACTCTCAAGTGCTTTCTCATCACACCTAAATGAAACTTCAATATGATGAAATGGTTCTTTGGACACTTGGGAGAATAAAATACATATCTGAAGAAACAGAGATAAAAGAAACCTCACATGAGAAGTTCAGCTACAGTCTTAAGATGGAAACGAGATTGATTATCTTTGGGTTCTGAAGAATCAGGCTCACTTCCCTTTGCAAACTCAACATTACCCAAGTGAAGTATTGCAGCCACAACGCTAAAAATTGCATCCTGCAAATGGGTATCATCATTAAAGAATCAGTATGTAAATCATGTATAGTGAATTAAGTTCAGATGCCAATACCTGCTCATTAGAATTGATTCCTACAACTTCCATAGCCCTCCTAGTAGCAAGGTACTCTTTAGATTCATCCAAGCCTTCCAATTCATAGAAGTTTGATTGGTTCAGATAATGAAATGACCTAGGATTTGTCAATTTGTATTTTGCAACATCCTAAAATCAATTATTAGAAAATGTGAGAAAAATATAACATTTAAATTTAATTAAAAAAAAAAAAAAAAAAACACACACACACACACACACAGAGTTCCCAGTAGGGGACAAGTGTTATAAGATTTCAGTACCAACTAACTGATAGGATCACCAGTGATCACTTTTAAGGAACACAAAGTAAAGTTGTTCATTCTAACACATCAATCCTTGGATACAGCTATCTGAAAGCAACAGCAGAGTGGAGCAATTGGGCAAGACACTTACTGGTTTTCATATGCAAGACAAAGTCCTAACAGACCCCAGATCAGAGTTAACATAGTAAATGGTTATTTGTTTCCATCAGCCCATTTAGATCATCAGGAAGCCCAAGGAGTAAGATATATATTTTAAAATTAAAAGAGAAAAACCCTTGAAAGCACTTCATCCCTTATGAGAAAGATTTATAGTCTAAGAGATTATACTGTGTTCTTGTCCCCTCAATCTTGATAATTATAAGTGCACATCTCACAATAAATACTCACTTTTGGAAAAGCCATTAATAGATTAGATTTGAAAGCAAATGAAAAACATTCATTTCTTGCATAGCGTTGAATGTAAACTCAACTGAAGTGTCCGCGTCAAAGTGGCAAAAAATTATAAGAATTTGACATCTATATAAATAGAGTACTTCCAAAACCTCAACGTGTAGATCTACTTAGAGTAAATTTACCTCTTGCGGTGCAGCACAAAGCATGTAGAAGCAGTGATAATTTCTTTCAGGATCAGACACTTGACAAACACGAGATCGTTCCAGCAGATATGTTCTGATAGCAGCACCAGAGATTTTTCCCCTTTTGTTAAACTGAAGCTCAACAAATTTACCAAAGCGACTGCCACCAGTACATGTTGGTGAACAAATTCTGATCAGTTAAGACAATGATAATAATAAGGGAAATAATGCTCCTCTGTCCCATTTTAATTGGCCAGTACACTGTTTCTAGGTCAGTTTGACCAAATTTTGCTTAAAATTCATTACTGATGAATGATTAAATTCAATACATGAAAATAAAATTACTATATATTAAAAGATTACATAAAAGCTTCTAATTGTCTCAAAAATTTCTTAACTATCTAAAAAATCAGTCTAAAAGTTTGCAAAGAAATATATCTCAAAGGGACTAAAACAGGCAAATAAAAAGGGGATAGAACTCAAAGGAGCAATAATATATCAACTTTCATATTCCAAGTTGTAAATAACAAGCACTTTAAATTGCAAATTCCGCATACCTTGAATTGTTGTTTCTCACTGTTTTTGCATTGCCAAATGCTTCAAGAACTGGATTTGACTACCAAACAAAGAACATCAAACCTTTTTTAGCAGACTATGATTTCAACATGACTCAACACAATGGAAAATTAATAAAGAGAATCAATATTTAGATGAGAAAACACACCTCAAGGACTTGCTGTTCCACAGACCTCCCCTCAGATGCAGCTCTACCTCCCATATATGCAAGATATTGCATAAGACTTTTTGTGCTTTCGGTCTTGCCAGCTCCACTTTCTCCACTAACCAAAATTGACTGGCTTATCGCATCGTTCACCATCTGTCTGCAATCAGAAGCATTAATTCAGAAAGCATGCTAAAATGGGTAGAGGAATTGACAATTGACTGCTTGCCTGTAAGCAGAATCTGCAATAGCAAAAGGATGAGGGCTTAATTCCCCAAATACAGCTCCTTTATACTTTTCCATCACATCTTTTCCATATAGACTAGGCAACCTTTTAAAAGGATTCACAGCGATCAATATGTTACCTGTGTAAGTCTGAGGGAACAATTGGGTATGTAAGCTCCATAAACCACTCAAATGAAGATATGACAACAAAGAAAACATGAGTCACTTGTATTTCATGCATAAATTGCAATAAGCATTACAGTTACAAAATAGAGTACTTACGTAAATTTCATTCATGGTATATCTACTTTTTAAATTAGCCAAAACTCCAGGTTCATGCAGATAGGCAAGTTTTGTCATATCATCCACACCAGCTTCAGGGGCTTCAGTATCTTTTGGGTAGACACCAGATGCCTTAGCTACAACCTACCGCCAAATTTCACATTCAATATGAAATATCTATGCCATGTCAAAAAAACATGATCATACCAAAAATTTTCATATATGGAAAACATACTAGCTTTAGAGCATTAGTGGAAATGCATTCCCTATTTGATTGGCAGCGGATAATTTGAATTCATTTCAGGTCTATTCTTTCCTTATGAATGAGCTTTTAATTTGGACGAGCCAAATTTATTTTATTTTAAGCACCAAGCAGGTGCCTCAAAAAGGTATAAAATGCAGAAACACTGAGAATAAGTGTATATATAGAATAATTTCAAGAAAAACGTGTAAATAATAATAATAGTGACAATCCACAATAATCCCACATAGAACAGCACCCACAACCAGTTTTATATCTTGCATTACATTAACAAAAAGTAGTTTGTATTGTTACCAAAGGAGACATAGATGATTGAACATTAGGCCATTTATGAAATATTAGGGAAGGCAATAATGAGGTTTTATAATATCATAACTGAGATTTCAAAACATCATAATTGACTGATACTGATCTCCATGAACTTCTCAAGCAAGATAAAAGCATTGAATGGTCAAAGAAAAATACTTCACTTCTGACATCTGCCACATAAATCACAACAATATAGAAGAGAAGAGAACAAAAAGAACTCAAGTCTCTAGGGAAAAAAAATATACATTTTTTTATTAAAGCATTAGAACTTCATTTTTTCAAAAGAAAAGATATAAAGAATCCACAAAGCAAGTGATTACCGTCTTCCCTGAGGTACATTTTACTTTAATCTCCTCACCCTTGACTTCCAAAACATGCCCCTCATTCCAAGCTATATCAGGATCCTCAACCCAAACTTGAGATCCAACCACAATAGCGGCCAAAGAAGTCTGCACAGAACATACAATAGTATGAAAAAGATATATGTAAAGTAATGAATGCACAGTCAATTCAATTATATGGTATGTAAATAAAATTTATTGTTAAAGAAATGGGCACGACTGAATTGCATCATTTCTGTAATGAAAATGGGTAGATAACCGAGGTGAACACAAAGTGGGCTAAACAAGCTCAGATACCATGTTAGCACATGGGCCAAACCACACTAAAAGACTGAATCTAATCAATTAGTTAGTCTAACACATGAGTCATGACCTTATACATACATATGTTTCTCTCTTATTTTTCAATGTGGGACTTTTAGCACAATGAAAGTACTCAAATAACTAAACAAATTTTGGGCTTGGAACGAAATTTATAATAAAAATGCTAAACAAAAATTGACAAGTATATCCAGAAGCAATAAATAATATATTACATGGTAATCTTGAATATTTTTCAGGAAATAATTTTTTTTTCACATATCAAAGACTGAAAGAGAGGCTTAATAATTGATGTACCAATAAATCATATTATATTAAAATTTTAAAATTTATATTTATATTTAAATTTAAAAAAAAAAAAAACCACACACACACACACATGGCAGAAATCTTAATGCAAACAGAATATAAAAATGAAGAAATAAGAGAAAGAAATACTGGTAGGACCTGATCGGAAAGTCATGAAGTGTACAGGTTTTACTTAAATTGTTATTATCTAAAAACTCAAATCTATCTCCTTTACTTCCCCTCATTAGCTTCCTCCACTGTTGCCTTCATATCTTGTAGCAAATACGTGTCAACTCTATTATGAACTATACAGGTTTTGCTTTAAATTTTACACAACATATACACTGAGATCCTATATTTAGAGGGCATATCAGCATATCATTAGTTTCAAAAAGAACGTATAGTAAAAAAAAATTATATACTTAATGCATATATGATTAATAAAAATTATGCCTTATAAACCTGTGAAGTCTACTAGTAAAAGATTGAGTGCAGCACTAGAATTGGTTCTTAACTAGACAAAAAAAAAATGCATGGTAAAACATAAATAAGAGAAAGCAAGCCATCCTTCATTGTTCACCAGCAATTCCATAATAGTACAGAGGGGCTTTCATCCTTCAAAAAGTTGCAAAATATATTCCTATATATTATTGGCAGCTAAACACTTAATCGGTAGAAATCAAACTGTCAAAATACAGTTAACGAAGCATATTTACCATCAATTTCAAAGTCTGATCGGAACCAATATGTAATTGCTACGATGATACAGTACTCTTACACACAATTGGCATGGCATGCATATCCAAATAGTCCAAAAACTAAAATTCAAGTATAAACCATGCCAGACTTACAACTGCATTATTGACGTCCCCAATAAATCATCAGATTATTATATATTTACAAAATAATGCCAGGAAAGAAGAAGTAGAAAATACGCGTGAAAATTTTGAAGAAAGCTCATACCATTTTTTTTTGTTTTAATAAATTCAGAGCAACCTAGAAGACCCTTGATCGATTTTGCTTCAGAACCCCAATGCGGGGAAACTCGATCATCCTAGAGATTCTGGTTCCAATGTAGGTGTATTTATATTGGTAATGCAGCTCATTCTGTTGGTCTCTATGGAGAGAGGGCGATAGAGTGATCACATGCAGGTAGAAGCTTTAATTTTCAGGTGCTACAATGCCACACTTTCAAATTTAATATGATTATTATATGTTCTTCTCTCCCTAGAGAGATCAAAAGCCTCTGCAACATTTCCCTTCCCTTCTCCTGCGATTTCAATTCGCCTGTCAAAGGCTAGCTTCGTGTGTATGTGCCGTGCCTCGATGGCGATGGCAAAAATGGCGCCGATGTTCTTCTTCTCTCTGTCTGGAATGGGCGTGGTTTGTTTGTTTGGGATTAATTTCCGTTTTCTCTGTGTGTTTGCAAGAGGTGGTTAATTTTTGTTTTCCCAATTTGTCCCTTGCCCGCTGTTGCTTCTATTTGCGATTTGCGATTTGCGATTTTCGGGTACGATCTACCGTTAGTCTGTTGGGTTAATTTGGTGCTTTCCACTTTGTTTACATGTGCAACTTCATTTCTACTCTCTTTTTTTCCCCTTTTAATTGCTCCCTTTCATCACTTTAATTAAAATAGAAAATGATGAAATAAGCCTTTAATTTAAATAATAAAAAAAAACTAGAATGTTAATTTTAGAAAGTATTAATTAATTACTTTAATTTATTAAACTTGGTTAAAATAAGTATTCTTTATTAGTAATCAATAATTTACGAGTAAAATTACGATGACATAACATGATAACTGCCATCAATTGCAATTGAACACCACCATTAGCTGTCGTTGATAACAATGTCGCTATCGTTCACCAAAAAAGGTGACTAACTAGTCGCTTTCCTCATTGATAATAACGACCAGCGATCGCTCATCGGTCACTGATTTCATCACCCGAACTTGAATGACCAGTTATTCTAGGTGAATAACCAACTATTGGCTTCATATACATCAAAATGATAAGTTAGAGTGTAATTGTAAGTTTTAACAATTTATGAATCTTATTATTTTTCATATAAAATTCAACGACATATTTCATCATTTTCCCTTTTAAAATATATTAAAATAGATAAGTTGCATATATTACCTACTAATTAACGTATTAACGCATTATGCATGCAATGAGATATCAAAAATAGTAATTACATATAAGTTACAACAAAGGAAAAATTATAATAAACTAGCAAATTAAACCTATAATTCGTTGTATCTTCAATTCAAAGTAATCTCTTATTGCTTATCATTTTTGTTTTTCATATTTCTCTTTAATCAAGACATACAAGTATTTAGTAATCAAGGGCTTTAATTTGATGTAAGACTAGAGTATATATGAAGATTCATTGAGGGAATCGGAGAAAATTTTACAAAATAACTCATATGTCATTTAATAATTTGAAAATTCAAAATAAATTGTTAATATTAACAAAATCTATAAGTAATGGATTGAAATTGCTACTTTTAACATAATTAAAGGAAAAATTTTTGAACTAAGTCTACAATTTAGGTATAATTAATAATGGATTAAAACGTCACTTTTACAAAATAACTCATATGTCATCTAACCTCATCTTTCACCTTGGAGCATCTCTGCACTTTGAAGAGCGTCCATTAAAATGGGAACAATGCACTCTATTTCTAGTGACTTTAATTAAATTCTTAAATTGTCCTAATAATATGTCCCATTAACTTTATTTAACAATCACAAACTAATCTATAAACCCACTTCAAATGTCACTACTCCACTAACCACCACTTCATGACAATTTGATTTGGTGTAACATAATAGCAATGTTATTATATCACTATCCATGAATGCATGGCAACATGTCAACGCGAAAGTCTTTTAGTCTTTCTCAGTCTTTGATGGCTTCGTTCAATTCTCTTCTTAAATGGGCAACAAAACTGAGGAATTCTATCAAAAACCTTAAGATGGCGCGCGGCATTACAATAAAACACCCACCACCGTCTTTGAGCTCAAAGATTAGTGAGCAGAAGATGGGCGGAGGAATAAGACAGTCTCTGTTACTCTGTCATGTCACCTAAAGAGGAATAGGCACCTTTGTGAGTTGTGATACTTTGTTTTGTGGGGGTGGTCTCAAGATTTGTGGACTGCATGTGAATCAATTTAACGCATCCAACGCGTGAATTGCTGCGGGTCCTGCCAATGGGTTTAATACTTACGCAGACTTATAGTATAAATTATCATGTGTGTTTGGGCTGCGGTGCGCCTGTTAGAGCAACTCTAACAATGAGTTTTTTTAATAAGTTTTTGTCTGATTGAGTGGCTTCTTCTCTTCTTTTTTTTTTTTTTTTTTTTTCAATCAAAGGTCTTTGGCAGCCGGTGTCCCAATTTACACTCCACATGAATAATGGGAGTGGGTTTGAGCCTAGTGGAGGCAACTGTTGACTCTTTGTGCTTCGGTAGGTTGAGAAAGTAGCTATGAACAGATACTACATTGTAACAGAATCTGTAGTACTAAAAAAAAAATATTAGACTCATAAATTTGTTTAAAAATTTGTATGTATTAATAAACATAATAAGATGAAAATGAACAAATTAAAGCTTTTTTATCAACTAAATGGAGAACACTACAAAGACAAACCCACTTTTTCTCATGGGCAAAACAATGCAAATATAATTGTCTTGGAGAATCTACTGAAGATATGAATGGGGCATCTTAACAACCCTAGTCCTCAAGCATGCATGACAACTGAATTTGCAAGAAAAGTATTATTTGTTCTATTTTGTTTCATATAAATATGCCATAATAATTAATGACCACACTTCTCACTGTTGTCTTGCAAGAAATCAACAAATTACTCACAATGCCTCTCAATCCTTCACCTCCTTCAACACCCCTCAACCACTTAACTAATCATCAACTTAAAATCACTTTCTACCAAAATTCGAGAAAAACATTTTTCCCAAACCAATTGCAGACCCATAAGATCAGAATGTCCCATAGATAAAAGATGAAATATGAACAATTGTAAAGAGAAAAAGATATGAAAAAACAAAAACAAAAACAAAATCAAAAAGATTCGTCAGCCCAACCAAATCATGCAAAGGTACAACATCGTGAATAATGTGCGTGTAAAAAGTACAACGTTAATAATGCAAGAGCCGGGTATACTGGCAATAGTGCAATACTGCTATATGGCTCAAAAACAGTAATATAATCTACTTAATTTAAGGTAAAAAATAATAATTTCATTGAAAGTAATTTTAATTTTTTAATTTAGATATTATAATGTAATCCTTTTTAATGCAAGTTGGTTGTTGATTGATTATTTGTAAGGAAAATTGCATTTTTCATCCCTAAGTTATATGGTAATTGTAGAATTCGTCCCTAAGTTATAGGGTAACTGTAGAATTTGTCTTTTAAGTGTTGGTCATACTCACTTTTCGTTCCTAAGTTATCATTGACGTTACACTTTGTCTATTTACTGATAAAACATTTGGGACGAAATTTACAATTTTAATATAACTCATGAACGAAAAGTGCAACGGCAATGATAACTTAGGAACGAAAGTGAGCATGACGAACTCTCAATGATGAATTTTACAATTACCTTATAATTTATGGACGAAAAGTGTATTTTTTTTCTTATTTGTATTAATGTGTGATAAATAGATGAGACATAATAATTGGATTATTGTGGTGGCATTATTAGCCTAATATCACATGATGATATTTGTCATTTGTCATTATTATCGATTTGTTTAGCCACTCAAAAATGGTTAGGCCTCCTATCAACAATCTAATGAAATATAGGTGTTCTAAAAGTTCTGCTTTTCTTTCACCTAAAAAAAAAAAAAAAAAAAAAAAAAAAACTGCTTTTTGCATATGACGTTTTCCACGTGCAGCTGCATGATTTGTCAATTCTTAACTCAATAATATATTAGGATAAGGTTTTTCTTTTCTTGACACTTTTAATCATTTTGATATAATTATATTGTAAACTTAATCCACCAATTATTAATCATGGCATGAAAAAAAGCTACATCAGGAAGAAAATATAAACGAGGAAAAAGTATTTTCTTTTTACATATTATCGTGATCAAAGTAAATCTTTTAATTTTGAACAAAGTAAATAATTCTTATCAACTTAATCAAATCAAATTGACGTATACTTGAACATCATGATTATAATACATAGGAAATGTAATTGTTACATTATAGCCTAGCTTATTAGAATATTTTACGAGATATGATTTGTTTTAGTTTACGTCTTTAATTAATATATCTATTATTTTATTATAATTAAATAAAAAATAAACATTGAGTTTAAGATTTGTGATTTATAAACAACATAATAAAATCTTACTTTTAATCTCACGATTATTGTGGCGTTATCACACTTTGTCTACGATATGATTTTGTTGGTATTGCAACTAGTCTTTTCTCTTTTATTACAATTTTTATCGATTTGACTTTAATTTATGAGATAATTTGGTAATTTAGTCAATTTAATCTTCTATTTTTACTTAAGCGATGGTTATAAAAATTTATACTCTGTATTAATTTAATAAAAAGTGTAATAGATAACTAACTATAACAATGTAAAAAATTTATACGAATTGTCTCTTCTGAATAGTTTGCAATTCAAGCTTTTACAAGTGAAATTTACTAGATAAACATCATTAGAAAGTGAGTGTGAATTTTTTTAGTTATCTAAAATAAAATAAAATAATGAAAGAATGGGAACTACCATGATGACTTTTCCACTTCAATTCATCACTCACCATACTCTTTCATTTCAGTAGTTTGTTTGGTCTAAATTGTCTAACAATTCCATTTCCTCAATCCACATCTCGTAAGTGAGAAGTTAACTGAAATCAATAGAATTTTTTTTGGAAGAATTGGAATTGGATCAGCATTTTCAAGATGGACGTACCTAAATGTTGAAGAATGGCACGCACGCAGCCAGCAAGTAGTAATCTCACCTGCCACCGAACAAAGCTTGCAATTTCAAGAAAACCATCATGTTGTCCGAATAATTAAGCATCGTATCGAGCAAAGATTGACGGGGCCACCCCAGCAAATATAATTCAACATGTATTGTATCACCAAGTCTCCTTTTTTTAATATATTAAATTTTTAGCCAAAGATTTTGTGGTCAAGTCCATAGTTGTGGCTCTCCCAGTGAAGACGTTGTCAAAAAGTATATAAACGTTAAAAGCGATCAGTCCTCTTATTAATTTATAAGAGCGTAACAGTGATTTATCTCGTTCCACGTGACTTTATAATGGGATAGGATTGTGTCTTTTTTTTTTTGAATGATGTTACATGTTAGTTTGGAATGTAATAGCCCTGTCAACATCTCAGCTATCACGAATGACTCTTTCCCGTCCCGCCCTTCTTCACGGGCATCTCTCACGCTCGCATTAATAATTCAATTAATGCCAGGCCCCAATAACAAAACAGACATATATATAAGTCATGACTACTGGGCATCTTTTCCTGTAGCCACCCTTTTTTTTCAAATCCCAACAAATCAATAATTCTCTGTACACTCTTGTAAAAGTTGCAGACTTTTGGTTTGATCCGATCCGAGAGAAAATGGGGGGTGTTCAAACCAAGGAAAAGAGGTTTCCCAATGACAAGGTTGTGGAAGGGCTAAAGTACAAGGTGAGGGTTCTTCAGAGCGAGGTGTCTGAGATAATGTGCATGAGGGAGAACGAGAGCCAGCTGTACGAGCAAGAGATGATGGTGTTTGCTTTCAAAGAGGCAGAGTGGAACAAGGAGAGGAAGAAGCTGAGGGAAGAGGTGAAGAAGCTGAGGAAAAGGGTTTTGGGTGAAAGAGGAGATAATCAGAATGCGGAAGATGATGGTGAAACTGTGGGTGATAGCTATTTGATGCAGCAGATAAGAGAGGAGCAAGCCAGGAGAGATGAAGCCATTGAGAAGTGGAAACAGCTCTACTTTGCCATCAAGGTTGAGCTGGATCATCTCATTCTCAGAACCAATTCAGGTATGTACTTGCACTCCTAATTTTATAATTTTTCTTTTATGATAGAGGGGAAATTTCGAGAGTGTGCACTAGGTAAATCATGTCTATCTTAGCCAGCGAAGGACTACAAGGAAGTAAACCAGCTTAAATTGTCATAATCCATAGCTAACTGGTTCAAACTAAGAAGATCAATAGGCGAGAGACTGTTCATGTTAATCGAACTAGTAATCTTGTAGTTACTAAGTCAACAGTCTAACAAATTTGGCTAGATTACCCCTAATTTTATAATTTTGATTTTGGCAGGAGAAGGGCTATGTTGGAAGGAAGAAGGAGGAGGAGTGGAAGAGAAGCTGAGAGCCAAGGAAGAATGCATTGAAGTATTAGAAGCAAAAATTGCATTATTGGAGCAACAGGAATTGAGGAGGGAAAGGGAAGTTGATATCTTGAAACAAAGCCTGAAGATTATGTTCCACAAGAAGAAACCACATGCTTAAATTGTGTCCTAGCTACAATTTCATTTATATGAAAAGCATCAGAGAACTGAATGTTTATATATAGTATTTCATGGCCTTTGACAGAAAGCAGCCAATTTCTTTTGGCATCAACATTTTTTTTTTGAGTAATTACCAACTTGTGCATTGAGTAAACCCTACCGTGTGACCCTAGCCAACAAAGGACCAATTAAATTAGCTGAGGTTGTCCATAACTGACCAACTCAAACAAGGTCAATAAGTTACTACATTTGAACTTGTAATCATGTGGTTACCAAGTTAACGACCTGACCAATTTGGCTAGGGTTCCTCCTATATTAACAATTTTCTAGCTATAAGTACAGAGAACAGCAGCAAAAGTCTGCACACAAAAATCTTTTTGCTGTCTACAAAAACTGCCATTTGCACTCAGAAAGAGCAGCTTCTTCTATCTTACTGCATCTTTCTTATTGCATCTGATGGGTACAGAAATGGGGGAAAAGAAATTGAGAATTAATCCAAAAATGTAATTTCAAAATTGTTGGGAGATAGATGAGAAATTGAGGTGTGGGCTTCACTTATATAGGGATTGTTAGTTAGTAGTTGGTATCTTCCGAGTCACCCATGAATTCCACATCAATGACTGAGGCTTCATTTGAAGCAATTTCTTCCTCAGTAAAATAATCTGAATAATTGGCATAGCCCATAATCCCATATGCTCAAACCATTATTGTATGTCCATGCCCATGCTAGTTAGTTCTCTCTTTTTCCTGTCTCCAAACTATTTTGTTCCATTCAAAGTTTTGGACAGTTCTCTCAGTCTTGTATCTTGTTCCATTCAATTGAAGGACACTAAGGGTGTGTTTGATTAGCACATGGAATCGGAATTGAAATGAGAATTAAACACACCCTTAGTGTCCTTCAATCCATATTTATTTTTTTATTTTTTTTGGCTTAGCTTGTTTTGTTTTCATTCTTATTTAAAAAATAAAAAATAAAAAAAAAATAAAGGAGGAATTTGACATCCAATTTTTAATATTTTCAACATCCATTTGTACAATTTGGCTCTACATTGCTCTTGAGCATGAAGAAGTGAAATCATGATACGATGATCCATGATTCATATTATAAAGTAGACCACTAATATACATATTTATTTTTAGTATATAGAATATGTACTATATATTTATTTTTAATTTACTTTTTAAACTACTTAAAAATGAGCTTATAATATATTAAAAACAAACATTTAGTATACTAAAAACAAATATTTAGCAATGGACCATGCTATAATTTGTAGATGAAGTAGGGATTTTCTTGATGTTTATATTACATGATGATTGATAAAAGATCATACGGCCAATATTATCGCAAGCCCATTCTCCCAAACTTCGATTGTTATGTCGTGGACCCAGGTCCACCTTGCAAGGTGGACCTGGATCTACATTTACATACACTATACTCTACATTCACATACACTATACTCTACATTCACAATTTGTAAACTCCACATTCACACATTACAGGATTATATGTTTAGTAACTATACTCTACATTCACATACAGTATACTTTACATTCACAATTTGTAAACTTCACATTCACACATTCAAAACTCTATATTCACGGGTCCTATACTCCACATTCACAACTTTAGAACTCCACATTCACACATTACAGGGTTACAAGTTGCTAGAACTTCTTAACTCTATTACAGATTCACACATGCATAACTCTACATTCACGATTTCTATACTCCATATTCACAATTTGAAACATCCACATTCACACATTTCTGGGCAACTCTACATTCACACAATCATAAATCTACATTCACGATTTTTATACTCTACATTCACACTTTGAAACCTCTACATTCACACATTTTTGGACAACTCTATATTCAACAATATGTTTACTAAAAAAAAAAAAAAAACGACGTAGTTTAAGGTGGACCTGGGTCCACAGCATAATTTGCCCCCAAACTTAGTACCTGATTAAACTTAACAAAGCCCAATTTGTAATGTCCTTTATTTGGCCCAAAAAAGAAGGCCCATTAGTTCTTCTCACTCCTTTTCAATCAGCGCAAAGCCAAGTACAGAATAGTGGATCTTTAGGAGTGTAAAAATTACTAGTGTATAAGTGTATTAGAGCATTATGCAAATTAAGAAATGAATTAAATAAATCATTAAACATACTTTAAAAATCTTTCTATTAAAAAAAAAAAAAAAGAAGATAAAAAGCTATAGAAACGTTTGCACAAGATTAAGAGAAATGAATTAAATAAAACCTCAAAATTAAAACAAAAACATTTGGATTATTCATTTTGTTGATCATTGAATTTTGTTAGGGATATGAGATATAGTTTCAGCCAAGTAACCCAAAAATGAAGTTGCTTGGAGGTCATTGTTATTGCCCTAAGCATGTGGTAGGTTTCTACCGCATTAGCATAATTTGGATCAGAATAAGTTTGTCCTAAACATGGCCTACTCCACATTGAGTTAATAAAGAATTTATATATCCAATCCATTTTTTAAAAAAAATGACAGCTTAGAGTATTTTCATTACTCATTAATAGATTTTAGTTGGTTTTTTGTGGGATCAAATGTGAGGTGGAAAAAAGTAAAAGAGGAGATAGAAGTTTGAGGTGCTTGTAGGAGGAGGTGGTTTTTTGTCTCCACAATGGGCCCCATCAAAAAACTAAAAAAAATAACTGTTGATGGCGCACGTGACGCGCACCATAAGCATCTAACCAGGCACATTAACCACATCATTTTCATTTAAAAAAAAATTGACAACTTTTTTTCTTTGTTTTTTTTTTTTTCCATCTCTCATTTTCTCCTACTTGACTTCTAAAAATTTGTGAAAAAACTATAATAATGTAGTTGCTCTTAAGGAGCGATAATTGTAGAGATGTCTAGTAACGTCTTTTATCTTGATTTTATGATGTTTCCTTTCTTTTCTTTTTTCCTAAATCTTCTTTCTGGCTTCTAACGGGGGCTGTGCACCCTTGACTTTCTAATTTGCATTCACATGTGTGATGCTGTGTTAAATTGAGGCCACACGTATTTGTAGTTGAAAATGTGATAACCTTTAATTTGGCAATTGGCAAGATTCATGTGGAAGGAACCACAACTCTTTTACTTCAACGCAAGGAAACGTATGCTTTTTTCTCTCCTATATTTATCATTTATTTCCATCACTTCGTTGTCCCGCATGCATGAATGATGTATTATGTATGTGTTCATATTTATAAAAGACAAACCGACCTGCCAGGAAAAACTGTTTGGATTAGGGAGCCATTGGATCGGAATATTTATTATAATATTTTCTGAAGCAAATTCTTCAATTCCCTGATAAACTTGGGGATGGAGTAGTTATTGAAAGAATATATATATTTCGATCATATATTATAATATATGAACATAAATATATAATTTAATTATCACTTTAACTTTTTAGTTGAGATAGAACACCTACATATATGTTTTAATTTGATATTAGAATCAATAACACACCAAAGATCATAAAATTGATATTACAATACAATTTTTATGATTAAAAAAAGTTCCAATATTCATCACACATGTGGATTGACTTTCAAGTTTTAACATTAATGCTTACTTTCATTTATAGTTATAGAATTTAATTTTTTTTTGTATAAAGTAGTTAAGTAACGTAGTTCAAACTATGAATAAGATAATTACCTACCCGTCAAATTATCAATTCTTGTAAGCATTCCAAATGCTC
The DNA here is from genome assembly GCF_003576645.1 of Ipomoea triloba. NCBI lineage: Eukaryota > Viridiplantae > Streptophyta > Magnoliopsida > Solanales > Convolvulaceae > Ipomoea > Ipomoea triloba. Next base: position 31,283,458 of record NC_044916.1, on the reverse strand, counting down.
TAAAATAATTTTTAAAAAATATACTTTTGGTCTGGTAAACATCATATCCCCACCACTTATATGAAATTATAACATACGGGGTATTTATTAATATTTCATGAAAAGACATTACATTCATATAAATACTTATTAATCCAACTTTCGGTAGCCTAATTTTAGATATACGTAAATCTTATTTGATCCTCTTTACGCTATCATATTATTTATTATTAATAATTTGTCGAAGAAACAGAATATTACAAGTTACTTGAGTTTATAATTATCCAAAAGAATATGTGAGCCTACAAATAATTTGAATATTTTATAAAATTGTTCAAATTATACATAAATTAATTTAAAATTATCCATAGATTATTATTACAACTTTGTAATTATCAAGTGAAGGGTATATATCTAACCAATTGTAATTGTAATGTTGAAGGAGATAGAAAAATGTTTAATATAAATTAAGGATTTAAAATTTTCCATGCATCGCAATATTATTTTAAAGGGAATCATGAATCCCTCTTTTTATCTTACACTATTATACATTTTAAAATACAGATGGAAGATCGAAATACAACAATAGAGATGATCGTGGTGAAGCTCTAATTAATGCATGAGGGCGGCGGCGGCTTCGTGCACCAATGGCTGAGTTATGTGCACAAAATGCTCAGCTTCCCTTTCCACTTCCTCCCAACACTTATGCACATCTTTACCTTCCTTCATTTTCTTCACGAACGCCACAAACCTTCTCCAGTTATCAGCCTGGAACAAATCCGGGTTCATTCTTAAGTAAGTAAACGCACACATTTCTCGATCACCCGATTTTTCGTCGATGCTCAACGCCGATGCTCTGAGTATCTGTTCGTGCGCGTAATCGTCGTAGCGTGGGAGTGCGTTCTCCCCGGCGAGGGGGACCTTGGCTTCTTGGGTGGCTAAGGCTACTTGCCTGACCAGTTTTTCTGGGGCGCACTGGGCGTCCTGGGGCTGCTCGTGATCGCGCATCTCGATGCAGGTGAAGTTGAAGATGGCGCCGTGACGGGCGAGCATTTGGGCGATGGGGAGATAGCCGTCTCGGAAACGGGTGTTGTAGTAGCCTGCGGTGAGCTCCGGGGCGTGGGATCGGGTTCCGTAGTGCCAGTGGATTCCGGCGATTTTTACTGAGATTTTGACGCCCGTGTTGTCGAATATGGCGTTGGCTGATTGCAGGATTCTCTCGCCGTGGTCCAGGAGCATCTGGGAGTACCAAGAGAGGAAGAATTCGCCGTATGGAGTGGTCCAACCGCCTTCTTTCCTGAAAAAGTTTGTGTCTTCTGGCCAGTTGTTGTAGTGGCCAGCGTCTGTCGGGCCACTATGCCCCCATTCTGGCTTTCCAATTGATTCTGCTGTGGCTCTCAGGCTGCTAATCATGTACTGGAAACATGGCATAAACACCATGTGAGAAACACTACACAAATTGCATCCTCTAGGGCCCCAAGACTTTCCGAAAAGATGATAGAAGGATAAATCACAGAAACCATCCATTGACGAGTAACTAGTTCACACAAACACCTCAATACATTGAGTGTATGTTTACTACCGAAAAATCAACTAAACTGCCTGTGCAAGTATATTCTAAAGATTGAGTTAATCTAATATAATACCTTATCAAAGCACTGAAAAGCCCCAATTCCAGGGAATTTCCATGTCCCATTCTGCTCTGGATATGAAGGATAACGAAGCTCTCCAGCTGGACCCATGCCAACTTGAATTTCCTAAATTGAAAAAATATAAGAAACCTTAATTTACACAAATTAAAGCATACCTCAATAATTCAATATTGTCTGGCAAATACAAGTATAGACACTTACCACTATAGTGTCACCGAGCAAGTGCTCAAATCTGTCTCTGAAAGCCCTCATGAAGTCAGAATAACACTGGACAGGTGTTCTTCCTTTTAGGGCTGGAAGGGTATCACAACCAAGTGACACATACTCATAATTCCTCCTCCCCCATTGATCTGTGTATGCAAGGTCCGGATCCTTCTCCATCTCCTCAATAACCCACCTCGGGAGAGGAATCCTGAATTGGAAATGAAAACAAAAATAGGACTTTGTTTAATAAGCTAATATATAGGTGGAAATGCATGTCCAAAGATGCAATAACAACTTCATATCCCACCAATCAGAAATTGGAGAATATAACATCATTAAAATATGCTACAAAAATGCATTTCAGTGTCTTTTATTCCTGATTTTCAAGATTCTTTAAAACCCAATTCTTTGCACCCTAAATCAAACTAAGAGTCTAAGACCCCACCTATAATTAAGAAAAAGTGAACCTTTTTGGGTACTTCAATAGTTCAATACAAGCAAGCCTAAATTAAAGGTTACTTTACTTTTTCCAACTACACTTCCTAGAAGATCTGAAAACCATGTGAACTCACGGAATTCAGAGCAGAAAACAATATTCAAAGCCAGAAATTAGGGAGTAGTAAAATTTAAGCTGATAGAAGTGAAAAAAGTAGAGTACTTACGTGCAAGAATCTCCGACGTTTCCGCCACACTGGTGAAAGGACATGACGGCCTGAACTTTGAGGCCATGCTTCTTAGCCATTTCCAGTAACTCAGCATAGCCGCCCCAATTGTACTCGCTGGGCGAGTCCTTCTCCACCAGGCCCCACCACACGTCCATCATCACCCCCTCAACTCCGGCGCTCTTCAGCGCCTGCAAACTAGCATTCATCGCCTTCCTCCGGTTCACCGTGTGGTCCATCTTAACCGAGTCCAACGGCATCATCACGAACACCGGAACCCCTTTCCCCTTCTCATGCCCCAAATCCCCAATCTTGTACTCTCTCTCCACCGTCGGCGCCTCCATTAACGCCTGGCACGCCGCTGTCAGATCCGGCCGCAAACCTCCCCTCACCGGACTAAGCGGCGGCGACGGTGACACTCTGTCCACCTCTGCTCCCGATTTCTGCACCGAAACTCGGAGATTCCCCGCTGGATTCTTCCAGAACGCCGATGTTACCACCGACGCCTTCGCCGGTCCCTCCCCGGAGACTGTTCCCGCCTCCACTGCTATCGGTGTTCCGGAAATTGCAGTCAGTTGGTGCGGTAAACTCATTGCCATATTATCCAAAAAAAACACCCCGAAATATTTGTATAATTACTCAAAAAAATGAAAATAAATAGTTTAAACTAAAAAAAATGTGTGATTCACAACGATCGATCTAAATTTTTTGGTTTTTGAGTGTTAAGATAAGTTTTGAAGCTTGGAGATACGGATGAAGGAAATGAAGCTGAGATCGGTTATTTATAGGATTTTGAGAATATTCGGGTGGGATTATAAATGTAATGGACCGTTATCATTGTGCCACGTAAGTATCAGACACGTGGCAGAGTTTTAGGGAGGGACGGTATGGATTCGCTTGGATTCACGTGAGGGGACGGTGAGATCTACTGAGCGTGATAACCTTGAAGGTTCCAGACGAAAACGCGCTTAATGCGTATACCACACGCGTTTGGAGTCAAATATCAGTTTGATTTATTAAAAAAAATAAAATTAAAATGGATAATAGAAAAAAGAAAAATCATCATTTTAATTCCTTAATTGCTTTCTCATAATTTTCAATTCAACTAATTTTATTCTTAAAGAGTTTAATTAACAAAACTTTAAACAATTCGATGATCAAATTAGCTAAGATTAAAAATTAAAAATTACAATGACAATTTAAAAATAGTTGAGGGACCAAAATAGTAATTTTCCTAAGAAAATAAAAATCAAACTACCAATAATAAGAGTCATGGCTTAACCCAGTTTGATTTTCATGCTTTTGACTTACCTATCAAAGAGATCCACAAATGGAATAAAATGTCAAATAAACTCTTTATGTGATAATTAGGACAAATATATATCTATAAATCAGTGTTGCAAAAATTCCGCCTAGGCGCCAATTAATCCCCGCCTAGGCGCTAGGTGCTGGTCGACCGCCTAGCGTATCACATTAAATGGTGGTCTAGGCGGCTGGCCGGCTAGGCGACCGTCTAGGCCGCCTAAGTTCCGCCTAGGCCGCCAAAGCACCGCCTAGGCGTCGACTAGACCGACTAGGCCTTCTAGTCGGTCAATTAACTATTGTTCTTTTTTTTTAATGGGTTATTTCACTCAAAACAACATCGTTTTGAACGAAATAATCCTAAATTGTACAAACTTTAGATATTTTTTAGATTAATATATAATATTTTAGTATTAACTATTAAAGTATTATATAATTTATAATTATTAGTCTTTAAAAAATTAAAAATACTTAAACAAATTTTTAAAAAATAAAAAATAAAATAAAAAAAATATACGAACGCCTCGCCGATTAATCCCCGGCTAGGCGATTTTTTCAACCATGCTATAAATATAGAAAATGAGGTTCGTTAAAAGGATGAACTTGACCCTCATAAACTCGTTCTAACTTTAGGTTGAACTACAATGAACAAGTTCAAAGCTTCTCAATCCATAAAATATAAAGTATATAAACCAATGCTAGTTGTTGAGAAGTTATTACTTATTACCATGCTATAAAGAGCCAAAACTATTACTAATGGAGTTTATTTCAAAAAGATGGAGTTTTTTTTTTTTTTGAATACTATTGACTCTGAATATTATTATTAAAAAAAAATAAAAAAAAATAAAAAAACTCCATTAGTAAGAGCATCCCTATCAGTGATGCTTGGTGGATTCTTAGTACAGTGCAATCTTACATGGAAGAGTGAGAAATGGAGAGAGAGTGAATTCAGATCAGCTTGCAAAACCAAAATATTGAAACAGTAAAATTGCTTGCTCCATGAATTTCTCACGCATCCCGCGTCAGGCGCAACTAATGCGCCTAGCAAGCGCGTCAGTCGCGGGCTGACTGCCCCTCTCTTTTTTTCTTTTTTTTTTTTTATAAATATAATTTGTTTGTTTTTTTATCTTCTCTCATTTTCTCTTTCCTAATCACACTTACAAAAACTCATCAATAACCGTGAAAAAACTCCATTGATAAGGATGCTCTAATGGAGTTAGACTTTGCTATCAATCTTTTTTTTTTTTTGAGTACTATTGAGTGCTATCAATCTTATTTATTATCAATCTTATTTTTTTGCATTGAGTGCTATCAATCTTATTTATTACGGAGCATGGTTGCAGTAGGCGCTAGGCGCTAGTCGGGCGGTAGACTAGCGCCTAGCGCCTAGGCGGTACCTATGCGGTTCTAGGCGGCGACCTTTAAAAACAAAAAATTAATTCATGTGTGTGGGTGTATGTCATATATTATATTATATATATTATATATATATCTCTTACTTCTCTTACTTATATAAATAAATAAATTTAAATATATATAAATATAATAATAAAATTAACAAGGCCGACT
>NC_044916.1:31218119-31273119 GCF_003576645.1 Ipomoea triloba | reverse complement strand
ATAGGTAGGGGGAGAGGGGAGAGCGGAGAGGGTGTGAGGTGGAGTGAAGAGAAAAGAAGATAAAAGAAAATGAATGTTGAAAGAAAGGATCGGAGTTTTTTTTTTTTTTTTTTTTTTTTTGCGCGCCTAAAAAAAAACCTCTCCTAGTGCATGCCGCACACTCTGACAGCACATGCATTACACACATTGCCTCCTCCTCCCTCTTCTCCTTGTTGGACAAAAAAACTATAACTATTGACGTTGTTTTAAGTATTTAAAATAGTGTCAAAGTCCCTTAGATTAAAATAAAATAAAAAAAAAAAAACTTCATTCAAACCTCAAAAGTGCAATTGGCTTATTTAGTAGATAAATAATAGAATTAGTAGTATTAAAAAAAAATAGATAAATAATAAGTCAATGTAAGTTTGTGATAAATTAATCCTAAGTTAGATTTCACATGTATTTTTAAAGAGATTGTGCTAATTTATCATTTAATTAATTATTTAAAAGATTAGGGCCCTGTTTGGTAAATAGTTAATCTATAAGCTAATTTTGACTTATTTGACCACTATTAGTTGTTAAAAAATAATATAAATATTTGGTTAATCAACTTTTTGTAATTCTAAAATGCTAAAATTCAAAAAGTTGCTCAAAACAACTTTTCAATTAGGTTTTTTGAGAAAAAAAAAATTATACCAAACAAGTAAAACAACTATCAACTAATAACTAATTTACCAAACACTTTTCTACAATCAGCTAACAGTTCAACTAATAACTAACTTATCCAACAATTTTCTACCATCAATTAACAACTATTTACCAAACGGGGCCTAAGACTTTTATAATTTTATAGTATATTAAAAAATGAAAGATTTTGACATGTTGAATATATAGATACTACCTCTATCTAATGGTATTCTTTCTTGCCACGTACATGGGACGAAGGCAACTATGTTTGGCTATCTTTGTCCATGGTTGTACCATTGTCCTCATCTAGCAACAGAGAAGACAATTTGTGATTAAGAAAATCATTTCTTCAACCAAAATTCAGGACAAAAAGGAAAAAAAATATAAATACAGTCAAGTGTAGGCACTTAGCATTTTTCAAAATACATTTTAAAAATCCTTGAACTAAACTAAGGGTGCGTTTGGTTCGCACATGGGAATTGGAATCGGAATGGGTATCAAATACTTGGTAATGGTAATGGATTTTGGTGAAAATATTTAACATGTTTGGTAATTGGGTGAAATGGGAATGATTATTAATAGCTGAAGAAAAAAGGAGGAAGGGATATGAAACCCTTATTTAATAAGGGTATAAGTTTTGTCATTAATGGGATATTCCAAATCCATAATAGCATTCACAAAACCTATCAACCAAACACAAACAATCACTTTCATACCCCTTCCTTATGCCTAAACCCACCAACCAAACACACCCTAATATCATATCAAATAAAAAATAGAGCTAACTCTTAAAAATATACGTGAAATTATACTGACGGTAATAATGCGTTACCGGATATTATTTCAATATTATTTGAATGTTGTCAAGTATTTGAATACAATAATGAGCGTAGTGCCCAGTGTACAAATGAGTTGAGTGTTGGTTTTGTCTAGTAAGAAGTGTCGTGTCTCACTACGTGGTTGTGAGTCTTTTTATTCCTTTCAGCTCAGTAACGGAGCATTAATGAGGAGTTGAACGTTAGTTGAACGTTGGACATCAATGCTGAGGAGTTGAACGTTGGGTATCAATGCCTGAGGAGCTGAATGCTGAGGAGCTGAATGTTGGTCATCAATGCTGAGGAGTTGGACCGTTGCGCATTGATGCTGAGGAGTGAGGTGTCTTGGGTAGTTTGAACGGCAACTGTCTTGACAAGGTCATGCCAATGGTTCCGGGTCGGGTACCCAATTACTCTGTCATATACTTATTATTAATTTATTGTTAACTCAACTTTTATTTGCTATTAACTTGATAAATGAGCGAAATACACTTTTTTATTTTCTACTTTTAGAGTTCGAATATAATTTTTTTAAAAATACTTAATTAATTACACTATTTTGACTACTTTCAATTACCTATTTGACATTTGTCTCTATCACTAATATCAAAAGTAGAATTAAGCTAATTGAATAGACTTGACTAAATATGTTATAAATATATACCATATATATAGCATATTTTGTTAGTATATAACTACAAAAACCAAACATGTGATATTATATTTAGGTTATATATTAATTACACATACACATAATACGAGATAGAAAATTACGCGGTGAATAAAAAAGATGGTGAAACAATCAAAATTAATATAAAAGTACATATATAAAGAGAAATAATTGAAAAACAAAAAAAGTAAGCATACACTATAAACTATTATTATTTTTAAATTTCAATAGGCAAGAATAATTATGTTAAATAAGTGGAATGATAATGTCACAAATAAATTGAAAAAGTATATTAAAAGATACTACATTGTATTAAAGTCAATAGTACCAAAAGAAAAATAGAATGACAATCTTGCACAAATATCATTACTATCACTTTAATCTGATCATTAGTAATTCAAAACACACTTTTTTTTTAAAGAATCAAAACACATTAATAATGTTTTTTAATAAAGTTTATGCATTTTATTACTTTAATAATTATTAATACACGTTTTTAAAAAAATTACAAGCCCCCGTGATACACCAAGCCTATCCCTCAAAGCCCGCCATTTCAGGGGCCTAAAAAAATATTGCCCAACCTTTAATAAATTGAGTTTTCCTTTTTCTTAAAAAAAAAAAAACTTATATAAACTGAAAATTTTTGAGCAAAAAATCCTTGAGATGATTTTAGTAATCTAATCTAATTTAGCATATACTGTGCTGCGAGTTTTGAGGAAGGAGATCAGGGCGCGAGACCAATGGGTAGGGGACACATGGGAGATAGGGACATGTAACGTGTCCGAAACTTCTCCAGTGTGGACAAAGAAGTTGGGGATATTTTGGGCGTCTTATAATGGTACGGCGGCTTTAACGTCCACGTAAAGTAAGAAGCGGCGTTTGAGGAAAGCGATTAAGCGAGGGAAAAAGACGACATTAATGGGCACGTGGCAAGTTGTATTGGTCCGTTGACGTTACAAGAGCCACGTTGGGGCGTATGGGGAATTGATTTTTACGTTATGCGAGGCTTTGGGTTGGGTTGGGCCGTTTGGGTGCACCCGCCAGGGAATGGGTTTTAGTTACAGGCTGCATCTTTTATGCCTCTGTGATTTAAAGAATAAGGCCCAAATCCAATTAATAATCCAAAGGCCCAATTAAGTTTTGACAACCTTTTTTTAAATACAAAATAAAGCCCACATGCTTTTTTTTGAAATAATAAAGCCCACATACTAACAAATGAAAATGATAAACCTTTTTTTCTCATATGATAATGTGAGATAATAATTTAATTTATAAATATACAAATATGGTACGCATAAGGTGGGAAAAATAGTTTTTCTTTATTGGATAGCAAATATGGTAATACAGACGCATCTGTTACAATGTAATATTCGTTTATAATTACTTTCTTTATTGTAGTGGAGTACAACCTTCTATTTAGGAGAATCACTTCGTGCCACGAGATCATTGACGCTCACAATTTATTTAAATCAATTAAAACATGACACTTCAATAAAGAGTATAAAGTATAGAAAGTAAGAGTAATTAAGATAGTAAAATGGTAACACTCAATAGTTAAGCATAAAGGAGGTAAAATCGTTGCACTTAATTAAATGTAATTGTTACAATGTAGTACCGTATCTGTTTATAACTACTCTCCTATTGAAACACAAAGAGAATAACAAAGACTGACTTCTTTCCTACTGAAACACAAAGAGGAGCATGTCAATCTCACTAAGACTTAAATTCTCACTAGACTATAAGACTATAAGATCATTCCCACAATCATTAATGTTTTGTTTACGTTTATAATTAATCTTCCCGTAATTCTTACCTGACACCTGGAATCTTGGATTATCCGCCCAAATTAAGTCACGAGTCAGTAATCACAAACGAAACATTATTATTCTTCCGACCGCTGATTACTAACGTACGTGGTTCTTTGCTTCTCCCACAAACAGATTGAACATTACAAAAAGAATGGTCTGTGCAAGAGGTTAATTTGATTCTTGTCTTGTCATCTGTCACCTCATAGGCCTGGAGTTCTGCAGTGTCGTTTTGGACCAGCAACCTGCGACGTACATTTGGCGCGTGTGGGACAGTGCTACTTTGACGTAAGTGGTTGGGTCCCTTAAGATCTACCAAGAAAGGTATGGGCTGTTTCCCCGTTTAGTTGCTGGCTGAGGTATCAGCTAGAACCCTCACTCTTCCCTATGCTTTTCTAGATCCCTCTCTCGCTTCTTAATCCTCGATCTTTCAAACTTAACTTTTATGTTGAATTGAACTTAAAAAGCTGAAACCATGATTTCTGCCCTGAGTTGTAATGGAAACCCAGTAATCATAGGCAGTTCAAGAATCCAAAGCAAGAGAAAGACTCAATCTTTATTGCATTCCAAGCTCATTTCTTGCGCAAAGAATGGGAATCCTTCGTACCTAAAGGGTGCCATTGACAAGTATTGGAGGGCCAAGTTTGATAATAAGCAGCTGATAAACATAAACCCAATCGTAATAGATGAAGAAGGGGGAGGTTCTCTTCTTCCTGATAAGCCCAAGAAAAGAGGGGTGGTTGAGGAGAAGAGTGCCCAAGTGGGGAGACAACAGATGATGGTTTTGTGTGGGTTTGGGTATTGGGTTCAAGGGTTCAGGGCTTTTCCATGGCTGGCTCTCAACTTCCACATGGCTCATGGGATGAAGATGCACCCTTCTACATTGCAGCTTGTGCAGAACTCTGGCAACCTCCCTTTTGTTGCCAAGCCTCTCTATGGAATCTTGTCTGATGCTCTGTATATTGGGGGTGATCATAGATTGCCTTACATATCCATTGGAGGTAAATTATTGTACTGCTTTCTTGAAAATGTTGGTTTGCATTGGCCCTTAGCTAGGTAATTCTCATTGGTTTCTTGATTTTATGCTTTGCTTAAATTGATGTTATGAACTTTACATTTGTTTCATGGCCTTAGTTAATTGCATTTCTGTTCATAATCAGAACTTGAATAAGCAAATGCCTGTTTGATAGAAGAGGGGCATAAAGTTAACTGCACCTTTTAGTTTCCTGTCATCATAAGAAAAGTTATTTTAGTTTCCTCTTGTCACAAGAAAGGTTCTTTAATTTGCAGATTAGAAATTTGAGATTTTTAGTTTACAAAGCAAGCAAAAGTTCATTCCTTTTATTTGAAAGGTTTAGGGAATGATAATATTGGTTTTCTTTACTCATGGAAGTTGCGAAATAGATTATCAATAGACTGAGAAAATTGAAAATGGAATTGGAGCAATTAGCTTTATTGAGGCTATGGAATGTGCTTTGCTTCATTTTGTCGTAGAGTCTAGACATGGTTTGATTGTTTGATGATTTGCTTGATTCAAAGATCCTGATGGGTATATTCATTCGTTCATCAGTTTTCCTCCAGGTTTTGGCTTGGGGTCAATTAGCACTAGTATCTTCTGTAAGTGAAGCGCTTCCTGCTCTTATGGCTTGTGTTCTTCTGAGCAACCTCGGAGCTTCAATAACAGAAGTTGCCAAGGACGCTCTAGTAGCAGAATATGGCCAGAAAAATGAAATGCCCGGTATTCAATCTTATGCATTCATGGCTTCAGCTGCTGGTGGGATGCTAGCCAACTTACTCGGGGGATATTTCTTAATGAAAACACAACAACCCAGTGCCATGTTTCAAGCCTTTACAGCTTTACTTGCAGTCCAATTAGCAATGTCCCTCTCAATGAGGGAAGAATCACTTGGTTTGGCTGAGTCATCGAAATATACTGTTTTAAGGAAATCAATCCCAGAAAGTATAAAAAGGCAGTTTTCTGATCTCATGGTTGCCATTAGAGATGAAAGCATCTACCGTCCCCTTATATGGATCGTTGTATCCATTTTGGCAGTGCCAGTCCTTTCTGGTTCCATCTTCTGCTATCAGACACAATCCCTTAATCTCGACCCCTCAGTTATCGGGTTGTCCAAAGTGACCGGCCAATTAATGCTTCTCTCTATGACTGTTTTATACCATCGGTTTGGGAAGAATATCCCTATGAGAAAACTGAGTGGCATTATCCAGATTCTGTACGCTGCTTCTCTGCTTCTTGATCTCGTACTAATCAAGCAGTTCAATATCAACTTGGGAATTCCAAACGAAGTGTTTGCCCTTTGCTTTTCGGGCATTGCAGAGACCATTTCATCGTTTAAGCTCTTGCCATTCTACGTGCTTATTGCAAGTTCAGCTCCATCAGGCTGCGAAGGATCACTCATGTCTTTCTTGGCATCGGCTTTGTGTCTCTCATCAATAATTAGTGGGTTTCTAGGCATTGGGTTGGCTTCTTTCCTAGGGATAACATCTGGCAATTACACAAGTCTGCCGGTTGGGATAGTAATCCAGTTCCTTGCTGCGCTGCTGCCTCTTGGATGGCTTAAATTCGTGCCAATGTCACTACCCTCAGCTGAAAAGGAAAGGAAGATAGACAGAAGTAAAAGGAGAAGTAGAAATAGGAGGGCGGGAAAAGTTGTGCTTCGTTGTATCTACCCCGATAGACAAGAAAGACAATCCGATTTGCAGAGATGAGAATGTGAGCACTGGAAGAAGTACAACACCGCTAAATATCATGGCAGAGATATTAAGAGAAGAACCACAATACCACACTGCTCAATTCGTGGCGAATTTCACCCCTCGGTTTTCTGCAACAATGTTCTCTGCTTCAGTGGCGATATCTACACAAGAAAGTGGGCAAGCGTTAGCATATAAGAGCTGTGTATGAAGCTGATATTTAGAAAGTTTTATCAGATGATGAGTGGATTACTAAGGCCTGAGATGATGATATAGAAGAGGTCCATTTCCAGAAAAGCTGGTTTATGGTGCATGCTAAACCAGACAGTCCACCTCAGTGCCTGCCTGAGGATTTGGATTTGGACAAAAGCTAGAGAAGTGCAATAAGATATTTGCAGAAAAGTCTTGCCCTGTCAAATGCTGACTACCCACCCAGAAGGCCAGAACTTACATCTACCAGCCACAAACAGGTCTACCACTCCAGATTTTGCCTAAGATTAGTATAATTTGCTTTGCTTTTATTAACCACTCCAGATTTTGTCTAAGATTAATATAGTTTGCTTTTATCAACATCCCAGTCCTAAGGGAAAAAAAATCATCATTTTTTTTCATTGTGTGGTGTATTTTAATGTAATAATGTTGATTTGTGATGAGTTGATGCTTTACTTTTGACTTTTAAAACAAATAAATACTTTATTATATATTGACTGAATTCATGTTTATGAATCCTTGGCTTAGGGTGAGATGCCACCACATACTGGAGGGTGGAATAAAAATTGTGTAAATAGCGACTCTGCTGGGGATCGAACCCAGAATCTCTGGTTCCGTAGACCAGCGCCTTATCCATTGGGCCACAGAGTCTTATATTTTTATAGTGTAATTTATACATTAATATCTCGTAAACGTTCATTCATTGGGCAAAGGAGTGCTGTGTTTTTTTATGATTTAATTTTAAAATTAATATCTAAAATTTTGCAGAAATAATAAAAGGGCCCTACCGGATTTGAACCGGTGACCTCTTGATCTGCAGTCAAATGCTCTACCACGAGCTAAGGACCCTTAAATACTAAATTAGATATCTTTCCTATTCTAAAACATGTATTACTTGTACAAAAAATAATTCTAATCAAGAGAAAATGCTATACAGAAATTGAGAACACATGAACAATAGAGTTATCAAAACGGATTTATCTTTGTTCTACAAATAGAATGGGGTACGGTATAAGTTTTATAACTTGCCAAATTGGCATATTATGGCGGGATGAGCTTGGTGGCTAACCTAGTGTCTGTATATTAGTGTCGGCAATAGATGGCATGTTGAAGATGACAATCGATGTTTTCGTTCTTGAAAGGGGATTTTTTTTCAACCATGTAAATGTCCATTTTAATCTTACTTCAAAAGGAAATTTTTTTCCAACGAAAAATTGACGGAAAATCTGTCGATTTTCTTTTATGACGAAAACTTGATTGAAAAGCTGTCGAAAGAACCATTTTTAAAACAAAAAAAAAATAAAAATAGTCGTGAACCAAAATTGCAAAGTTTAAAAGTCGTGGATCAATCGTAATAGTGTCACTATACTCGTGGGACTAAAAATGCAAAAAATTCTAAGTATTATTTTCTTTTAGGTTCTTGCATTTAGAAGTACAACATTTGCTTTCATGTCTGTAGTAAGTATAACATTATGTTCTTTTTGTGGTTTTACCCTTTCGATCTGGGAAACTAGTTTTTGCTTTCATGTCAAAGACACAACCTGATAAAATTAGTGTACTGTTCATTTTTCTCCAAATTTTTTGTATGTCATATATTGATATGTAGTATTTCTTAACATATTATATTATTATACTCAAAATTTTATTTTGAATGTGCTAATATCTCAAGTAGAAAATAAAACGTGTATTATAAATTTTTTTCCTGAGGTGGACAGACTTGCAAATGAAGAATCAAATATGTATTATATTCAATGAATCAAAAGTGAAATTTTGGGTTTTCAATTATAGAATTAAATGTTGATATTTTTATCACCGGTTTATTATTTGGCATTTTTTAAAAGTAGAGTTAATTACATTTTTTATCATAGATTTATAGGCGTCATTCCACTTTTAGTCCTTTCTTTTCAAAACATCTCATTTTGGTTCTAGTAATATTGTGGCATAACCATTTTTTGGTTCTTTATCAACAAAATTGTTAAAATTTTCATAAATGCAAGGGAATTTTGGTCTTCAAATATGGATTTTTTTTTTCAAAAATAAAAATAAAAATAAAAATATAACGGATCAACTTACTTTGTAAAAAAAAAAGATCAAAATCCCCTTATATTTAATGGCATTTTAACGATTTTGTTGGAGGATAACAAAAAATGGTCATACCACAATAATACTAGGACCAAATATTGATGTTTTAATAAAAATGGACTAAAAGTGGAATACCACCTATAAATCTAGGACAAAAAATGGAATTAACTCTTAAAAGTATGTTGTTTTGTTGAGAGAGAACATTTTTTTCTAAAATATTTTTTTGGTTTCCTCAAAAAAAAAATTTCAAGAAAATACCAAAAAACCCGAAATTACATTGAATCAAATGACATATTCAATATAATGCTTATATTTTTTTGAGTACTATTGACTCTGTTAGAATGTAATATCTGTCATACATACTTTCTCAATCTATTAAAGCACAAAGAGTCAATACCACATACTTTGAGTACTATTGACTCTGTTACAATGTAGTATCTGTCATACATACTTTCTCAACCTATTGAAGTACAAAGAGTCAGTACCACATACTGAAATTCAAACCTGAGACCTCTCATTTGAGAAGCCACAACAACCATTACATCAAAAAAATAGTTTAAAAGCAATCATTATTACATCAAACAATGTCAATTTTTACGGCCGAGCGAAGTCTCCTTGGCCTTGGGAGGCAGATCCTCAACCAGCTCGGCAGCCCTACTTTGCGATTTACGTACCTTATCTATCAACTGATCCACCTGATCTACCTGATCTGCCAATCGACGTACCTGATCTCCCAATTAATATATATATTAATTCCAAAACTAACTTTGCATTAATTTTATGAAACCCCACATGTCCTTTAGACTAATATCACTAGAGATTATAAATTTAAGATATCCACAACTTTATTAGAAAAATTTATCTGATTAATTAAACTTATTATATCAATACACGGAAGTGTTGAAAGAGGCAATCACTCAATCAGTGACCTTTTTATCACCATTATTCATCTTATTTTACACTCATTTTTACCTATGCAGCCATTCATTCTTGCTGGCTTGTGTCCCTGCAGAAGTACTGTAACTATCTAGAAATCGCAGCTGAATTTATCAGTCCAAACTGCGAAAACCAAACTAGAGATCGAGATTACATTGATCAAGTTGCTAGCGTCGTGCTCGGGCAGCTATCCACAGTGCAAGCCAAGATGTCTCTATAATCCCTTGATATCCTGAAGGAGTCGTAGACTTTACCATCACTACTCTTCTTGTACTCAAACAACAGGTTTGAATGATCGAACGCTGTTAATTTCACGAAACCATAGTCATAGTCTTTGAAAAGACTCCACGAAGTCGATATGTTGGCAAAATTTGCTAGGCCTGCACCTCCTCCCCCAGCGACAACATGTATAGTCCCATTCAAGGTGCCTTTGTAGAAGCGTTGCTCTTTATTCGTACAAATGTTCTGCAACAAAGAAAAAGGGGACATAGATGTTAATAAATTGATGCCAAACAACATTTAATTAAACACCCACCTGAATATGTTTATAAATGAAGAGAAAGATGCAGGATAAGTGCTAAATTGGAAAGTTGATGATGTTTGGTAGAATATTATCATCAAATCTTCTCGGGTTACCTGGTAAATGGGACAAGTCCTTTCATAATTATGGACGTGACCATACATGGCGATATCAACTTTATACTTCTGCCAAAGCTTTTGAAGGCTTTCCCTTCCCATAGGCTCACCAAATGATCCTTCAACAGCGTAGAAATCACCAGAAGAGTAACCAAGTACACGATGGGCAAGGAAAATGAGCCATGGTTGTTTCTGTCGGTCCACAGATGCAAGACAGTGCTCAATGAACTTGTATTGCTCCGTGCCCTCTCTCCAATCATGTTCAGTATCAGCAATGCAAAATCGGAACATGCCATAGTCGGTAGAGTACCTGCAATTACACAAAAAGAATATATCAAACCATATACAAGTAACTTGAAATGTATGAATGCTGTAAAGTGGAAAAAAAAATAGATTTGTAATACACGAAACCGTTTCCTAGGCCTTAGTCTGAACCATTAATATACAGTCGGGGAAAAAATGAAGTCACAGTTAAATATAAGTAGCATTTGGCAGTCATACCAGAACTTTTCCCTGTTTTCTGCAGGAACATAAAACATATTTTGAGCCAAGACACCACATTCACCCCCTGAATCCATGTTGCCATAGAACGAACCTGTATCAGGCCAATCACGCTCATGATTGCCACTGCAAAACACAAATGACTAGTTATAACTAAAGGCAGGAAGGTAGAATGTGCTCAAACAAGTTCTGCAATGGACTTGCATTTACCTCGCAATCATGTAAGGTACACGTGAAGCAATTGGCTCTATCTGTGATGTAAATTGATCCCACTGCGAGATATATCCATTGGCATAACAGATATCTCCAATGTGAAAGACTATATCAATGTTTTTTAGATCATCTATCAGCTGCTTGGTGGTATTAAGGGAACCAGGTTGAAAGTCGTTATATTCACTGGAGCCATCAGCTTCATCCTGCGGGTTGACAAGTGGAAGCACATTATTGTATCATCTATGCAATTATGTAGACATATGACCTTCACAAGTCTAAAACAAAAACCTCAAACCTAGTAAAACTCTTGATATTAGCCCCGTTCTAGTAAAAGCTTATGACATGGATTATGATTAGTCTATAATTCCATAACTCAGATTTTTGGCTTAACAGAAGTAACAAAAGTGTGAAATCCATAATGTATTATCTTTGCCAAATATGTTTAAAGTATATTCTATCTATAATCCCAATAATCATATAAAGAAATCTGTACCATATACTACCAATGTATACATAGTTAAACGCATATAATTTAGTTATTTGGATGTGATTTTACCAAGCACTGCTATAAGGTAGACAAGGGCAGAACTCCAAGTGAATCACAAATTTGAAATGAACATAGACACATCTTTTTCTAGTTCTGTTATGTAAAGTCCAAACCTTTCCCATGTCGCCAAAAATGATTACACGTTGTACAGAGTTTTGACCAGGGTAAGGAGAAGATTTGAATTGGTAACTCTGACTCCATATATATGTGCCATTTAACAACTTATGCCCCAACTTGTAGGTATACCTGTAAAATAACGAAATGGAACACGAGCTAAATATCTGTACTAAAAAGTGAACACAAAATATTACAATACTAAATTTGACTTGTATAGGGAAAAAGTGAAAATATTGGATTGTTCTGTTATTAATTCTTTTCCTGTAATGAATAAAACAGAGAAAACAACTACTGTTTTACTTTGAGATTAAACTATTAAAGGGAAGATTTCTGAAGCATCATCACCAATTTTTATTTTTTTTTTTAAATGCTTCCTATTATGCAATCCTTCTACAGAAATGGAAGAAACAATAAAACCTACAATGAGTTGGGCCACAACTCCTTGAGGAAACCTGTATGAATGAATCCAGGATCACGCCATCCAACTGTTCTTGCAGGTGCACCTACACATTTGAATTCACAAAAATTGGGTAAGTATTATAAGTGTGTTATAAAAGTATTATAGCATTCATGAAGCTCTACTCCACACTTGCAAACATTAACACAACTTACCACACATGCTACTTCGGTCAAAAGTCAGGGTCCCTGCTGGAGAGCGGCTCTGTTTTCCTCCTTGTGGACCCCACTTCACAAATGGCTCCGCTTCATTGATCCCATATCCACTAGTCCAAGTCACAGTCATCTAGTAACAAATTTTTAATGATTTCAATCTTTCAACTTATTATGTTATTACATGGACATAGGCAACAGATGATGGTACAGAAAAATCAGTTTCATTGTAAATATACTTACTTCATCCCATGTCTTCCCCTGGGCTAATCTTGGGTATAATGGTGCATTAGGATTTTCAAAGGAAACTGTGTTTGACACTGCCACAAGCTTTGGCTGTTGATCAAGGCACCAAAATTATAGTATAAGAATGAGTGTATGGGGAAGAATTATGAGTAACAAGTAACCAGTCAAAACTAAAATTCTTAATATACTACCACAGAATCAGGTTACCACACATACTTTTGATAATCCACCAGAAAACAGGGCAAAAGAGAAGTCTGATCTTTGGTTTATCAATTGAAGCTTCAATGATCCTTTTCCCGTTTCTTTGTACTTGGAGTTGGAGTAATTTGCAAATTGATACTGCATAAAAATTTTAAAAGGTGTTTAGTCTTTTTAGTAGAGGTAATTAGATAAAAGGAAGAAGTTTGGGCTGGATGTAAGAGCCAAAATCTCCCACATTGACAATTAGAGTGTCATAAATTCAATTCCAATAATAAACCTCTCGGTAATATGAGGTAAGGTTGTGCACATTTCCCTCAGCTAGACCTTGCATGATGCAAAGCATTTAAAGACACAAAAGCTTCAAATAAGTTGAGCACTATTTTATTGGAAAAGAAAAGCACAAACCTTAATAGGTGCTGTACACAACAAAGGTGGACTTGCCATTCGATTTTCAGCAAGGCAGGTTGATGCACTGAGGATATTTCATAGAAGTGCATAACATTAGCTCACAGTGAACAATCTTTATAAAAACTAAAAAGCGCATATAAATTATATATTGCTGTTTGTAAAATGTACAGCAATTCATTACGTTCCCGTTACCTGAAATTTCCAGGAGAAAATACTCCAATCCAGTCATCACCTGATGGATTTGGCATGCCATACTCCACAGTCACCCATTCATTGTTTTCACCCTGGATATAAATGACATTGGTAAATCAAGAATGAAATCTTCACTATCATTTTTCAACACCAGAAAACATTTCCCGAGAAAAAATTCTAGACCACGGACTAATACAATTTGTACTGAATAGGTGCCAATTAGACACTCATCATAGTCATTTCATATGTATCTTAGTAGAAAGAATTAAAGCAGTGCATGGAAGTTGAAGCATACATTAGACCCGAGCAGAGAAGGAGTAACTTTAATAAATGCTTGAGCTTCCAAAGCAACCACTGCATCATGAACTGCAATCCTTGCCAGTGGCTGCACCCCGTGAGATGTTACTCCTTGAAGGCAAAACAGAGCCAATAAAATCGGCAGCAAGACCATGAAAACTCTAAGTGAATCCATCCTTTGATCTGATATCAATTGGAACAACAAGGACCAATGAGATGGAAAACATCCCACAAAAAACTCCAGTTCAGATAATTTCCTAATATGCTTATATGCATAAAGGGCAAAATATCCTGTAAGTCAGCCCAATACTATTATTAAACTTATAACTGTGAATATCATTCAATAACTTTAATATTCAAATTAGGATTCCACACAACAACCAAATGAAAATGTCAGCATCAGAAGAAACTTCCCTCCAATAAAGTATGAGTAGAGAGACAGTAGAATTTGCAGGTGAAATAAGGAAAATATTACAATATACTACACTGTATTAGGGGCATACAAATCATTACACTGCTGAAGACTATGAAAACTGACAGAGGACACATAATCACATTACAGTATTGATTTTTCATTTTCAGCATTGGGTGTTTCATGTATGAAGTAGCTCAAATTCAAAACTTCATTTTGGGATTGAAGAAAAAGCAGAATCCAATCTGGGTTAGCATTCAATAGCAAATCAATTGAAATTCAGCAACTGACTTCAAAAATCAAAGAATCTCGATTCCGATTGCCTTCATTGAGAGTTTGGAGTAGCTGAAAATCCCAAAAGTTTAATTCTTTGACCCACCCAGAGGAATTGAAGAACAAGTAGACTACATTCCGAATTAGCAAATCAATAACGAAAACTAACATAAATCCAGCAAATGGGTAACAAAGCCATTTCAGAGCAAAAGAGACGACTGACCTTCCTTCAGTCAGACAATAGACTATGTAAACTTTGGAAGGAAATAAGGAAAAATGGTGAAATTAAGCTGCTTTCAGCGAGTCGCGTGGCATGTGGGTGTGAAATCAAAAGTCAATGGACTCCATAATTATCTACTAAGATGGCATGGACTGTGGATGCCGCAATTCTACTTCATAATTAAGTTCACACTCTCACGATCTGGAAAGGAAAGTTCAAAACCTTTCTTCTTTAAAAAAAGGAAAATAGCATTTTCCTATTATTGACTACTCCGTATTTGACTGTAAAATATCCTTAAAATATACTGAACATATTTATAATTTATAATTACGATAAATAAATTGGAAATAGTAATTTATTTATGTATTAGCCCACCCAATCATCCTCAAAAGTGAAATCTCTCATATTTAGAGCTTCCATTCCCCTCCCAATAAGATTGTGGAGGATTTCTATATTAGCTAATTTCATAATCTCTCTAACCACACTTCATAATATTAATTATTATATTTAATTTAATTGATTAGTTAATATTTATTTTCCTTATTTTTAATGATATTCTTGGCTACATTGTTTTTTTTTTTTAAATGATACTGTAAGAAATCAGGTAATAAAATTATTAAATTTTATTTTATGTTAATATTTTAAATTTATCAAATTTTGTCTAGTGATTTATGTTAAGTATTCAGTAGCAGAATTGATCAATAAATGGATAGTTACTAAATCAGAACTTCAATAAGCAAATGCCTATGTCATAGAAGGGGGGCATAAAGTTAACTGCAGCTTTTAGTTTCCTCTTGTCACAAGAAAGGTTCTTTGCGGATTAGAAATATAGTTTTTTCCATTTTTGGTCCTATGACTTTAGTGCTTTCGTCAATTTAGGTACACGACTTTTATTCATGACATAAGTAGTGCTTGACTTTGATTTTCTTTTTCCACTTTTAGTCCTTTACTTTGATTTGTTTTTCACTTTTAGTCCTTTTGGCCATCCAAGCGACAACTTTTAATTGGAATCGACAAACTATTGTGCCATTAAGGATAAAAGTGTCTTTTGATAAAGCCCTAAATATATTTATAAATAAAATCAGAGAAAAAAAAAAAGGAAAAAGAAACGTTATTTGCTTGTTTTGCTTTGCTTTTTAAGCGACAACTTTTAATCAGAATCAACAAATTGTTGTGCCATTAAAGGTAAAATTGTCTATTCATAAATCCCTAAATACATTAAACGTTATTTACCCGTAATGGCACAACAGTTTGTTGATTTCGATTAAAAGTTTTCGCTCAGATGACCGAAAGGACTAAAAGTGGAAAAAAAAATCAAAGTCAATGACTAAAATTGACAAAAAAATTAAAATCAAGCACTACTTATGTCAGAAATGAAAGTCGTGTACCTAAATTGACGGAGACACTAAAGTCATAGGACCAAAAGTGGAAAAAACTCTTAGAAATATGAGATTTTTAGTTTACAAAGCATAGGATCAAAAGTGGAAAAAACTCTTAGAAATATTAGATTTTTAGTTTACAAAGCAAGCAAAAGTCCATTCCGGGTTTTCTTATGCATTCATGGCTTCAGCCTAGCAAGCCTTTACAGCCCAAATTGGGAACAACAAAAGGGCCCTACCGGGTTCGAACCGGTGACCTCTTGATCTGCAGTCAAATGCTCTACCACTGAGCTAAGGACCCTTGAATGTTAAATTTGGACATTTATTCTTTCTTAAACCTAAGTATGACTTGTACAAAACGTAATCTTAATTGTGTTTACCCTGTAAATCAAGAGAGATTGTTGAATTGTTCTATATAAGCTTAGAACACATAAACAATAAAGTCATCAAAAATGGGTTTATTAATCCTTGTTCTACAAATAGAATGAGGCAGACTTTAAGTTTTATAATTTATCAAATTGGTGAATTCTAGTGGGATGGACTCGATCCAACCTAGTGTTTGTATAGTAGTGTATATATATTTAGTTATTTATTTATATTTAAAAAGTGTATTAGTAATTAGTATATTGTATAAATAATTTTTTATTGGTTTGAGGATTATACATTATGTATTTGATTATTTATAATGTTTTTTTTTTTTTTTTGTATTTTATTAGTTATTGTTGTGTTTAACAAATTCCAAATGCATTAATGTATGTTTAAACTATTCAAATTATTTAGTAAGCATTTATTAAATTCAAAATTTTAGAAATTTGGGAGGCCTTAGGCGGGACTGAACAAACCTTGTTAATGTAAGATAAGAAATTAAAGAAGCCGAACGGAGTTAGGACTATTTAGGCGAAAAAGTTAATACGTAGTAATAATTTAGGGTAAGATTGAAAAATCATTTTAAAATATTTAAATAGATATAATATAAACCATTTATTTGAATAAATAATTACTACCAACATTTTTTTCTTCCTGTTATGGCCTCTTATTAAGATGGTAGATTTCAAATGGCTTATTTTGACATAAAGTCTTTTGACCAACATACGGAATATCTATCATGTTTCCAAATTTTATTGTTTGGTCAAATATGATTCTAGGAAGCTCAAAATCTTGATGAACATATTTTGTTTATTTTCTAAAGAAAGTTCAATTTCTAGAAAAAAAAAAAAAAGAGTTCCACATTTAGTCCTAGTATATATGTATATATCTTTTACTATTTGTTGTTGTTGTTATTGTTATTATTATTATTATTATTATTATTATTTTGGTGAGACTTAGTATTTGATTATTTTAAAAATAAAAGGGGAATTAATTAGATAACTTTTCTTTGAAGAACATATACATATACGGAAATGCTACCGTGCCTATCAACACCATGTTTCTTGTACAAAATCAAAATCAAAATAAAAAAAAGTGTGAAGACAATGTTGACTTTGTACCCGACACAAAGTTAAAAGTTATCACCTTTCACTTTGCAATAGTATCAGGCATAAGAGTCATAAGTGCCAAAACGACACTTCAAAATTTTCCTATAAATATATATACATGAGTGACAAGAAAACCCCACTGCGTAGAGTTGGTGGCATTTGAAGCCTTCTTTGAAGAATTATGCTGCTACTCGGGTGATCCTCCCTCCATCTTTTGCCAGACTGCAAACCACAACAAAACATTGTTTAATGAGATGATCTGAGCATAATTGGCAGGTGGTTTTACTATGTGGTACAGACATCCAATCAAAGAACCAAATGTGACCATATCAAACAAGTAAATTAGCAGAGCATGTTACAATAAGCGGGTGAGAGGGGGCGTACTTATCAATACTTGAGTTCTTCGCAAAACAGTTCCAACCGCAGCAGAACGAGCAGCGAAAGTGACAAATTTTCCAGCTTGGACACTTAAAGTAGGAGCACGGACAGGTTATTGACTTGCAGAAGCAGCAGCAGTTTAAGGAGGGCCATCCACTGCAGCACCATTTACACTTTGGCTGTTTACAGAAGCAACGTAGACACTCACAAGAGAAAGATAGCCCGCTGAACCACTTGCAGCAACAACTTCGACCTCTTAACCATGCACCTGAGCTAATAATGCACTGGCTTGGACTTGAACAGAAACAAGAGTCACGGGTAAAACCAGCACAACAGCATTTACACCCTGTTGGTTCAGACTTCTTTGTCCTGAATTGCATAGAGTTCTCTTTTCTTATCCATACAAAATGATGTTTGAGGAAATTAATGGAAATCGCATTAACCCACTATTTGTGTGTGTATAATTTCCCCTCTAAATGTGTGTATCTACATGCACAACAATTTACATATAGTATTAACCCTGTATATGATGGAATAATTGGAATAAACTACTCATGATAAATTTAAGAGACAACAGTCCACACACATCAAGAAGAGCAAGGAACGTCACTCACATTTGAAGATCAACAGACTTGTTAGAAGGCCTGGTTCCAACAAGATGACTAGAAGCATTTGCACCTGTTCTTAATGGCACCGCATGTTGGTTGGCCCCATTTTTAATTGGTCCTACTGAAATACTTGTGATTCTTGGAGTGTTTCCTGCTCCTTCCCTATTAGCTGGGGTCTCTTCGTTATATTCTGCTCCTTTTGGAGCCAAGGGCATCTGCCTATATCTCACAAGGTCTTCGTGTGTATCAAGTTCCCCTGACTTGTAGGAATCTCCATCCGTCATTGGAATTACATCAGTGGAAAAGCTATGGGGTCCAATATCAATGCTATGGGGTCCAATATCAATACTGAATAATGATCCATTGGAAGTATTACTCCAAGCTGTTGACTTGCTCATGGAAATTGAGGAGGGGTTTTCATTGGTCTCAAAATCTCCTGGCATTTCCATGATTTGAATGGTAGGTGACTCATTTTGCAGCTCAGATTCATGAGTGACATCTGAAGTCTTAGAGGCACAGGCATCAGAACGAAAAGACGCATTCAGGACTCCTTCCAATTTGGAATGGGTTCCATTAGTACCTTTATTGTGACTCCAAGTTTCAAATGAAAAGGAGTCTCTTGTAGGGGGATCACTCGTTGAGGAAATTCTATTGAAATTAAAATCTCCTGGTTTTTCCATGACTTGAATGGGAGGAGACCAGTTTTGAACCGTAGATTCACCAGTAACATCTGAAACCTTGGGGGCAGAACTCGTAGATGCATTCAAAACTTTTCCATTCATATCATTACTGTCATTCCCAGCAGCTTCATAAAATGAAAAAGAGATCGCTGTTGCTTTTGGATACAATTGGGAGCAGTCATGTGAAGAACTTCCCGACAATGAGGATGAAAGGGGAGGTTTCGAAGATTGAAGCGCACTTCCATGGCCCATTACTGCTTAATAAACACAGAAAGGAGCTACTGCAACACAAAATTGCTCATCACATCTTCAAATCTAAAATATTAACTCATAAAGGGATAAGCAAGTTGTTCAAATTCAGTGCTTAACTCTATTTGTTCACACCTATTCACAAAGAACTCTCAACTATCTTCAACCTTTTTACCTCATTCTTTTCCATTGATTATTGGCTTATTCCTATTGAATTTAATCATAATAAAACATTCATATTTATGAGCAAGGAATCACCAATGGCATTTTATAGGCTTTTTCTATTAACAATAACCAGAAAATTCAAATTAAAACCTATAACAAATACAAATTAGGGGAAAATTTTTTAACTTACTTTATCAAAAGAAAGCCATTTGGATTGAACCATTCTCTACCCACAAAAGATGCTGCTTATTGTCGATCGATCTTGCCGGAAGCGACTCCGGCAACAATCTTCTCCCTCACACAACGGTCACAACCTATAGAAACGAAAACCCCACCGAAAAAAAATCTTTAAAATTTCCAAAAATAAATAAGGAAATTAGGTAAAATAGGAAATTTACTGCAAATCGCAATGAACACACCCAAAAAAACCCTGAAATGTTCAAAAACAGAACAGGGAAGGAAATGTTTTAAATTAAAAGATAAAAAATACCTTAGAATTAGCATACTATATTTTCCTTAATTCCCTATATCAAGGCACATTGTAAAACTGGATAAAGTTCAGGTTTACATAAGCATGATATTCTGGGCGTGTGGGAATTAAGAAAAGGCATGAAATTGATGAAGGATTAGAGAGGGGATAAAGGATTTAGGGTTTTTGGAAAAATAAATTAACAAAATGAGAATGCGGGAAGCAGATTGGAAGGTAGAGCGGCTGTTACGGGGTGCGGTCTCGTTCTGAACTTGGGATTCTAAAAATAACGAACTTGAATTAACAAAAAAAAAAAAAAAAATAACGAACTTGAGCTGTTTTTGACGCCATGACGTAAATCACAAGTCACGCGCTTAGCACGTGCATAAGAAATAGTAGACGAAAGCCAATGCCCAAAAATTTGTTTTAAAAAAAAAATCTGAAAACTCAATCAGCTATTGCTAGTTTTGGTCCTCGCACTTATTGCATTTAGTTCTCAAATATTATTTTTGTCAGATTTAATGTATAAATATGTTTTGTTGTCACATTGTCATATCAATTGAGTTTTTGAAAATCACTTATCTTAAAATATAATTTTTTTTTCATTTGAAAATCCTATAATGACATGATCCAAACCGAAAACTCAAGTTATTAGAAGCATGCATGCTAGTAAAATTGAAACTTTAATTTTAATTTATAAAAGGCTAATGATAGATTGATAGTAAACTATGAAACTTGCATGGATTCATTTATTACGTGTTACCACTCTAATACCAAATTATTAGAGAGTACCATTATTTCATCACATACACTTCACTTATTTGAGATTGTTCATGACATTTTTAAAAAAACTTTCAACAAAATTAAAAGATAAGCCACCCTCCTCTAGTGCCTTCCTACTTTTTTCTTGAACTTCTTTAGCCTTTGTCCTTACAGAATTAGGGGTAGAGTAGTGATCCATAAGACTTATGATTCCAATTTCTATCTCTTTTGCATTCACAATTTCAGGCAATATTGGACTATTAATCTTCGGATCTCTTGAATCTACTCTGTAATCCATCTTAATGTCCACAGCGGTTCCTATCTCTCTCACCAATTGGAACGCATTTGCTTGTTGATCTACAGACATTGGCCAAGTTGCAATCGGAACTCCAAACCAAATACTCTCCAAAGTTGAATTCCATCCACAATGAGAAACGAAACCCCCCACAGCGGGGTGAGCTAGAACTGCACTTTGTGGTGCCCATCCTATAATTTTTCCGATGCTTTTAGTTCTTTCCAAGAATCCTTTTGGCATGACCTCCTCCGGATTGCTATACTCGGTGGGTAGTACAGAACCTGGACAGGGTGGCTTCCTCAAGGCCCATAAGAACCTTTGGCCGCTACTTTCAAGTGCATAAGCTATCTCTTTCACTTGAGGCTCGGGAAAAGTACCACCGCTTCCAAAGCAAAGAAATACAACTGATGAAACTGGTTGGTCATCCAACCATTCCAAGATTTGCTTCTCCTCCGATTCTCGAGTATTACTCTTCTTCTGATGAGGGGGGTTTAAGTTTAATATGGGCCCCACCGGGTAGACAGGTGGAAACCTCTTGTGATTGGACAGAGATTCAATTGCATGCCGCTCTAGGTCAAAGAAAGTGTTGACGATGACGCCTTTGGCCTCTCGGATTCGTGTGCTCAAGTCAAAGAATGGAAGGTTGGGCAGTAATTTGACCGGAAAGGGGTTGAAATATGTAGGGATATTGAGATCAGGGTCGGAATCCTTAAAGGCGGAGGCATCTATACCATGGTCATCTTTGAGGCTCTGGAAATGGAGGTGAAGGCCGAGCAAAGCAGCACCAGAAGCGTAGAACACGTAAGTGGGAACCCCAAACTCCTCACCCACATCCATTATCAAATCGGTACAGAAAACGTCCACAACAAATCCCGCTAGCCGCCTAGCCGAAGAAGACTTGTGGAATTCATTAAGGCAGTAGTCTCTGACTCTAGTCTTCTGAGAATCGAGGAAGGCATGGAAGAATGAAACCCGGTCGGTGTGGCCCTTCAAAGCATCCAGGTTCTCAGGCAGTAGTATGAGCTTCAATCTAGGGTTCATATCCTGCTTCTCATCGGCAATCAAAGAATCGATGTAAGAATTAATCTTGGCATCGGGAGAGAGAGGCATTTTCATGATCAAGACAGTGATGGAGAGCTGTGGTAGTCTTTGCAGGAGGAGCTTCGCGGTTCCCACTGCAGGAACAAGGTGACCCATTGCTGGGGCTGGAACGAAAACCAGTTCAATATTAGCATCTTCCATTGGAGATGAGATGAGATGAGAGAATTCAAAATTATATTTGAATTGAGATGGAGAGAATTGAAGAAGGTATGTATATAGCTATTGCGTATATAAGTATGTAGACCTACCATGAAACTCTGATCTTCATTCTGCAACTTATTTATACGTAAAATTGCATTGCCGTACCTATGCTGTATGTGTGAAACGTATGCGTATTAATATATTCATCGCTATTTTTCATTTATTATTACACAATGCGCCGATCATGTGTGTAATAATATATTGATCTATTATTTGTTTTAGCTTTTGGATCTGTGCAAACTGCAAACCCAGAATATAATGGTGTTTCTGGAAAGTTTTACTGTGCATCATGGTTCATGTAGTATTGTCGTGGACTATAAAGTAAAACTAAACCACATTGTATCATTTTAATTACATATATACTACTATCGTTTGACAATATTATTTTATTTTTTAGTTTCATTTTTCACACACACTGGTTTTATTATATCAATACTAAAGTATTATTTTAATTATAGTACAATTTTCATTTAACAATATATGTTATTATTGAATGAGTTCGATCTATTTTTTGGTTTCATTTTTCATACATACTAGTTTCATTATAGCAACACTAAAGTATCATTTTAATTCTACTACAATTTCATTTGACATTATACGTTAGTACATGAGCTATATTTTTTGTTTCATTTTCTACACACACTAGTTTAATTTTAACAACACTAAAATATCATTTTAACTTTATTACAAGCGTTAATTCCAGCAATGGTCCTCCAACTATGTTGATTTTTCAAAATTAGTCCCCGACTTTTAATTTGGACAATTTAGATCCCTTGACATTCAAATTCTTTCCAATGTTGGTCCTTTCGTCAAATTTTGGTTAAGTTGAGGTCAAATGAAGGGGTAAAATTGTCTGTTCACCTATATAGTGTATTATTACTTGTATTTCTCTTGTCCTATATATATATATATATATATATATATATATATATATGAATATAATCTCAGTCGAAGAGACTTCGACTGAGATTATATGGCTTCGATTGAGACTTTGACTGAGATTATATTCATATATACAGCGTATAGGATAGGAGAAATACGAGTAATAATAAACTAAACATGTGAACGGATAATTTTACACCTTCATTTGAGCTCAACTTAACCAAATTTTGACGAAAGGACCAACATTGGAAAGAATTTGAAAGTCAATGGACCTAAATTGTCCAAATTAATAGTCGGGGACTAATTTTGAAAAATCAATATAGTCGGAGGGTCATTGCTGAAATTAACTCTTATTACAATTTCATTTGACAATCGCATTATACCATGGTCCACATAGCGATGTGTGAACCATAGCCCAGTGAATAACAACTAGGTGTTTCTTGCTTTCAAGCCAAAATTTAGTAGTTAGTGGATGAATTAGCAGTAGTTAACGATTGTATAAGTAATTTTGACGAACTCATTATATTAGTGATACTTATGACAAAATGCATGCGTAATACTTATGACAAATAATGTAATACTTTTAATGAAAAATGAAATACTTTTAAATCAAAATATAAAAATCAAAATGATCAAATAGATCCATTTACTACTCATAAGTGCTCAATTAACCATGCATTGGTTTAAAATAAGAGCTAATTTGATACATAAACTTCCTAAATTTCTCATAATTACCATTTTTCCAGGTTCCATCATGTTGTCAATCCATATTAAGCTGACATGAAAATTTAATTAAAAAAGGTTATTGTTGGAATGGAATCTATTAAGGCTATGAATTAAAACCAAGCAAATGCATAACCCTATTAGTATGTTATTCATCTTCGACTTCTTTCTTCAGCCGCTTCGTCTTCTCAAAATCGTATATATCAGTTTCACTCAGCTTCTTGGTTTAATTTGAAATGTCTTCATCTTTGGCTTCATCAAGCGCGCGAAACAACTTGGAGTATGAGACTGAGATGTACTGTCATTGTGGATTGAAAGCCTCAATATGCACAACTCGCAATTCTGGGAAGAAATTTTTTGGTTGTATGTCAAAGATGGAAGGTGTGATGAATATGTATATTATTTTTACATTAGTGTAATTTTTGGAATGACCCATTTAGTAAATGTGTTTGAAATCTTTTCATGAGGAGTACGAGTGTGGTTCCTTTTTGTTTGGAAAGACCAATTTCATCTACTAGAGAACAAAATAATAATGATGCATTTGGAATGGAAGTTGTTTTTGTAATGGAAGGTTTTGTTTTAGTCACCTAAAGTATAATTGGAGTGATGCCACATCACCGAAAAGTGAAAAAATTCGCTTTTCAAGATTTTTCGATGGATTGAAGTAAAATATTATTTTGTTGGATGTCATGTCAAAAAAATTATTTTGCCAACCACGTTAGCTTAACCGGACGTCAGGTCATCAAAACTGGATTGCCGGATGGAACCTAAAAAAAAATTATAAGTTCAAGAATTTTAGGAAGTTTATGTATCAAATTATTAAAATGAATTATCATGTGAACACAAATTTCACTCATAGATTTACTTTACACAATCTTATGCAATTTGAGTTTTAATTTATTGTTTATTTAGTTTTCATCTTATTAATGTACATTTAAATTTATTTATTAGAATAAAAATTGGTAGGTATTTACCCATGGTGGTGCAGATGTGACTTTAAATGCTCACTCATTTCAAACGTGGTGGTAGGGATGAGTTTTGAATTATAAGGAGTAACCTTGACTTATGCTCTAAGTACGTAATGTCATATTAAGATATGAATATTATGAGATAAATTTATAAATAAAAAAAATAAATACAATCTCAACGTAACGATGAAATTATGTACCAACCCTCCAATCATTATTGAAGTTGAGCAAATCTTACGAAATTCGAAGAAATTGGAAAGCAATTAAAAGCCAATTGCTGATTGTAAAAAACATTTTCGCCTCTAACTATTTCAGTTGTTTTAATTTGCACCATTCCTGGACATCATCGAACCTACGTACCTTTCGAATTCAGATTTGTATTTTTCTCCAAATGAAGTTTCTCTCTAACTTCGGCCCAAATTCTTGATTTCAAGCTTCAACGTAAAACTGATACTTATAGATCATAATTCTTTATCTTAGATTAAGCAGCCTATGAACAGGCATGGTTAAGCCATCAAACATATAAATATGTGTTAGACAACCAAACGCATTAAAAATTAACATTCAATATATTTGGTAATTTGAATAGACTTGGATACTTCGTACTTGGGTTAGTTGTTGTATTGTTCTAATGGATTTAGATGTGCAATCCCAAAACCATTCCCTTTATTTAAATTTTCTAGGGTGCAAATTACAATGGTTGACACATAAACATAGAATTGAATCTTTTGCAAAATCAAGAAACACATGATAATTATATTATAATACCACTCACGGTACACAAATAACTCCTAGTTAGTACTTAGTAGTTAGAAGCAAGACATGATCCAAACCGTTACTAAACTCACGTTATTAGAAGCATGCATGCTAGTAAGATTGAAACTGTAATTTTATAAAAGGCTAATGATATAGTAATTAAATTATGAAACTTGCATGGATTCATTTATTACGTGTTACCACTCTAATACTAAATTATTAGAGAGTACCATTATTTCGTCTCATTCTTCACTTATTTGAGATTGTTCATGACATTTTCAAAAAAACTTTCAATAAAATTAAAGGATGAGCCACCCTCCTCTAGTGCCTTCCTACTTTTTTCTTGAACTTCTTTAGCCTTTGTCCTTACAGAAGTGGGAGTAGAGTACTGATTCATAAGACTTGTGATTCCAATTTCTATCTCTTTTGCACTCACAATTTCAGGAACTATTGGACTATTAATCTTCGGATTTCTTGAATCTACTCTATAATCCATCTTAATGTCCACAGCGGTTCCTATCTCTCTCACCAATTGAAACGCATTTGCTTGTTGATCTACCGACATTGGCCAAGTTGCAATCGGAACTCCAAACCAAACACTCTCCAAAGTTGAATTCCATCCACAATGAGATACGAAACCCCCAACAGCAGGGTGAGCTAGAACTGCACTTTGTGGTGCCCACCCTATAATTTTTCCGATGCTTTTAGTTCTTTCCAAGAATCCTTTTGGCAGGACTTCCTCCGGATTGCTATACTCGGTGGGGAGTACTGAACCTGGATAGGGTGGCTTCCTCAAGGCCCATAAGAACCGCTGGCCGCTACGTTCAAGTGCATATGCTATCTCTTTCACTTGAGGCTCAGGAAAAGTACCTCCGCTTCCAAAGCAAAGGAATACAACTGATGAAGCTGGTTGGTCATCCAACCATTTGAAGATTTGCTTCTCCTCCGATTCTTGATTATTCTTCTTCTTCTTATGAGGGGGGTTTAAGTTTAATATGGGTCCCACAGAGTAGACAGGTGGGAAGCTGTTGTGGTTGGAGAGAGATTCAATGGCATGCGGCTCTAGGTCAAAGAAAGTGTTGACGATGATGCCTTTGACCTCTCGGATTCGTGTGCTCAAGTCAAAGAAGGGAAGGTTGGGGAGTAATTTGACCGGAAAAGGTTTGAAATATGTAGGGATATTGAGATCAGGGTCGGAATCCTTAAAGCCGGAGGCATCTATACCATGGTCATCTGTGAGGCTGCGGAAATGGAGGTGAAGGCCGAGCATAGCAGCACCCAGAGCGTAGAACACGTAAGTGGGAACCCCAAACTCCTCACCCACATCCATTATCAAATCGGTACAGAAAACGTCCACAACAAATCCCGCTAGCCGCCTAGCCGAAGAAGACTTGTGGAATTCATTAACGCAGTAGTCTCTGACTCTAGTCTTCTGAGAATCGAGGAAGGCATGGAAGAATGAAATCCGGTCGGTGTGGCCCTTCAAAGCATCCAAGTCCTCAGGCAGTAGTATGAGCTTCAATCTAGGGTTCATATCCTTCTCATCGGCAATCAAAGAATCGATGTAAGAATTAATCTTGGCATCGGGAGAGAGAGGCATTTTCATGATCAATACAGTGATGCAGAGCTGAGGTCGTCTTTGCAGGAGGAGCTTCGCGGTTCCCACTGCAGAAACAAAGTGACCTATTGAAGGGGCTGGAACGAAAACCAGTTCAATATTAGCATCTTCCATTGGAGATGAGATGAGATGAGAGAATTCAAAATTAGATTTGAATTGAGATGGAGAGAATTGAAGAAGGTATGTATATAGCTATTGAGTATATATGTATGAAACTCTTCATTCGATCTGCAACTTATTTATACGTAAAATTGCATTGCCGTTCCTATGCGCGCTCTATGCGTATTAATATATTCATCGCAAAATAAATGACCACCGCTAATGCGCCGATCATGTGTGTAATAATACTCCGTAATATATTGATCTATTATTTGTTTTTAGCTTTTGGATCGGATCTGTGTAAACCCAGAATATAATGGTGTATTATTACACAATGCATGCGCCGATCGTGTGTTTATTTATGTAGTAATATATTGATCTATTATTTGTTTTAGCTTTTGGATCTGTGCAAACTGCAAACCCAGAATATAATGGTGTTCCTGTGCATCATGAATATTCACGTAGCAACATCGATCATAAAGTAAAATGACTTTGTATCATTTTAATTACATATCAATTTTATTTGACAATATTATATTGTTCTATTTTTTAGTTTTATTTTTCACGCACACTAGTTTCATTATAAAATCACTAAACTGTCATTTTAATTATAGTACAGTTTTATTTAACAATATACGTTATTATTGCATGAGTTCGATCTGTTTTTTAGTTTCATTCGTACACACACTAATTTCATTATACCAACACTAAAATATCATTCTAATTCTACTACAGTTTCATTTGACATTATACGTTATTGCATGAGCTCTGTTTTTTGTTTCATTTTAACAATACTAAAGTATTATTTTAACTTTACTACAATTTCATTTGAGAATCGTATTGGACCATGGTCCATATAGGCTAAGCTAGTGCTCTGTGAATCGTGGTCCACTGAATAACAACTAGGTGTTTCTTGCTTTGAACCCAAAATTTAGCAATTAACAGTTGTATAAGTAGTTTTGACTAGCGAATTATATTAGCAATACTTGTGATAGAATGTGTAATGCTTATGACGAATAATGTGATACTTTTAATGAAAAATATAATACTTTTACATCAAAATATAAAAGGTAAAATGGTCAAATAGGTCCATCTACTACTCATAAGTACTCAATTAACCTATTGGTCTGAAATCAAAACTAATTTGATACATAAACTTCCTAAAATTCTTGCATTTTACTTTTGTCCGGCCGGGTTCCATCATATTGCCAGTCTATATTAACTATTAAGCTGACATGGAAATTTAATTAAAAAAAGGTTGTTGACATGGAATTTTATTTGAATACAACTTACCTCATTACATTGTAGTATCTGTTCATCTATACTTTCTCAACCTGATGAAGAACAAAGAGTCAATTTGCCTCCATTGAGGCTCGATCTCATGATCTCTCATATGGGAGAGTCACTATTAGCTTCATCTTCTCAAACCCATCTTCGACTTCTTTCTTCAACTTCGCTCATCTTCTTGGTTTGAAATGTCTTCATCTTTGGCTTCATCAGGTGCGTGAAACAACTTGGAGTATGAGACCGCAATGTACTGTCATTGTGGATTGAAATCCTCAATTTGCACAACTCGCGATTCTGGGAAGAAGTTTTTTGGTTGTCAAAGATGAAAGGTGCGAATATGTATATTATTTTTACATTGGTGTAATTTTTTGGAATGACCCATTTAGTAAATATGCATGCTTGAAATCTTTTCATGAGTGGGTATGATTGTGATTTTTTTTTTTTGTTTGGAAAGACCAATTTCATCTACTAGAGAACAAAATGATAATGATGCATTTGGAATGGAAGTTGTTAATTTTTGTAATGGAAGTTTTTGTTTTAGTCACCTCGGATATAATTGGAGTGATGCCACATCACCGATCGATTTCATATTTTTTGATGGATTGAAGCAAAATATTATTTTTTGGGACGTCATGGCAAATAAAAAATAAAAAATTTGTCAACCACATCAGCTTAACCAGACGCCATATCATCAAAATCCTTTAGAACATGGAAAGTGATATACTAATTACATAATTACATGGAAACTGTCATCAAAATCATGTTAATAGAAGAAAGGTAATCTCTATTTTTTTTTTTTTTGAAAGTTGATATACTAATTACATAATTTTTACATTTTGTATTTACAACGTTATCTTAAAAGACAGTACAAAAGAGTTCGATGTGGTGCTACAGACTAGAGACTAGTATTTACATTTTATTTTTTTTTGAGTAACAAGGAAACTGGCAACCTGAGGATGTGAATTAGGAAATCCCAGAATTACTACTACCTGAGACTCTGAGAGTAGTATTACGTTGATGATTGATCAAGATGCTAGCGTGGTGGTCGGGCAGCTATCCGGGGCGCAAGCCATAATGTCTCTATAATCCCTGGATATCCTGAAGGAGTCGTAGACTTTACCGTCACTGCTCTTCTTGTACTGGAACAACAAGTTTGAATGATCAAACGCTGTTAATTTCACGAACCCATAATCAAAGTCTTTGAAGACACTCCACAAAGTAGATATGTTGGCAAAATATGTTAGGCCTGCGCCTCCTCCCCCTGCCACAACATGTATAGTCCCATTCAGGGCGCCTTTGTAGAAGCGTTGCTCATTATTCGTACAAGTGTTCTGCCACCAAGTCAAAGGAGCATATATAATTGGAAATTAAAGTTGATGATGTTTGGTATGTAGAAATCTTCTCAGGTTACCTGGTAAATGGGACATGTTCTTTCATAGTTATGAACGTGGCCATACATGGCAATATCAACTTTATACTTCTGCCAAAGCTTTTGCAGGCTTTCCCTTCCCATAGGCTCACCAAATGATCCTTCAATGGCATAGATAGCACCAGAAGAGTAACCAAGGACACGGTGGGCAAGGAAAATGAGCCACGGTTGTTTCTGTCGGTCCACAGATGCAAGACAGTGCTCTATGAACTCGTATTGCTCCGTGCCCTCTCTCCAATCATGTTCAGTATCAGCAATGCAAAATCGGAACATGCCATAGTCGGTAGAGTACCTGCGTTTACACATACAAGTAACTTGAGACGTATGAAGACTGTAAAGTGGGAAAAAGAAACCTTTTCATAAGCTTTAGTCTCAACCTTATACATTACAGTTAAATATAAATAGCATTTGGCAGTCGTACCAGAACTTCTCCCTGTTTTGTGCAGGAACGTAAAACATATTTTGAGCCAAAACACCACATTCACCCCCTGAATCCATGTTGCCATAGAACGAACCTGACCCAGGCCAATCACGCTCATGATTGCCACTGCAAAACACAAATGACTAGTTATAACTTATAACTAAAGGCAGAAAGGTAGTTCTGCAATGGATTTGCATTTACCTCGCAATCATGTAAGGTACACGTGAAGCAATTGGCTCTATCTGTGATGTAAATTGATCCCACTGCGAGATGTATCCATTGGCATAACAGATATCTCCAATGTGAAAGACTATATCTATGTTTTTTAGATCATCTATCAGCTGCTTCGTGGTATTAAGGGAACCGGGTTGAAAGTTGTTATACTCACTGGAGCCATCAGCTTCATCCTGTGGATTGACAAGTGGAAGCACATTATTGTATCATCTATGCGATTATGTAGACATGTAAAAAGTATATTCTATCTATAATCCCAATAATCATATAAGAAATCTGTACCAGATACTAACAATGTATACTTAGTTAAAAGCATATACTAATTTAGTTATTTGGATGAGATTTAATGAAGCATTGCTATAAGGTAGATAAGGGCAGAACTGCAAGTGAATCACAAATTTGAAGCGCACAGAGACACATCTTTTTCTAGTTCCGTTACATATATTCCAAACCTTTCCCATATCGCCAAAAACGATTACGCGTTGTACAGAGTTTTGACCAGGGTAAGGAGAAGACTTGAATTGGTAACTCTGACTCCAGATATATGTGCCATTAAGCAACTTATGCCCCAACTTGTAGGTATACCTGTAAAATGACATGGAACACGAGCTAAGTATCTGTACTAAAAAGTGAACACAAAATATTACAATGCTAAATTTGACTCATATAGGGAAAAAGTGAAAATATTGGATTGTTCTGTTATTAATTACTCCGTATTTGCCTGTAATGAACAAAACACAGAAAACAACTGCTGTTTTAATTTGAGATTAAACTATTAAAGGGAAGATTTCTGAAGCATCATCACCAATTTTATAAAGAAGAAACAATAAAACCTACAATGAGTTGGGCCATAACTCCTTAAGGAAACCTGTGTGAATGAATCCAGGATCACGCCATCCAACTGTTCTTGCAGGTGCACCTACACATTTGTTTAGCACATAATAACACCCATTGACCATCATATAGATGATATGTTATATAAAGAATAGAGTTTCCGGTTATGTGACTTAATGTAATTCACAAAAATTGGGTAAGAATTATAAGTGAATTCAAATGTCAAAATATCTGTAGAATGCTCTCTGGTCTTGTTTAAGCAATTTTTTACGGAAAATTTTTCTTGTCTGTTGCATATCTTATATAATTACACTTGTATCCTAACACACATTTAATTTCTCTTTGTTCAGAAGAATAGAATTAACACGTTTCTTCAAGTAATCCTACAAGTTCACTTAGTGTTCAATTATATTCAGAAAGAACTCAGTTGGAAATTGTTTGCACCATATAGCATTCATGAAGCTCTACTCCAACCTTGCAAACAAATGATAAGATTCAAAGGAAGTTCAACTTACCACACATGCTACTGCGGTCAAAAGTCAGGGTCCCCGCTGGAGAGCGACTCTGTTTTCCTCCCCGTGGACCCCACTCCACAAATGGCTCCGCTTCATTGATCCCATATCCACTAGTCCAAGTCACAGTCATCTAGTAACAAATTCGTAATGATTTCAATCTTTCAACTTATTATGTTATTACATATATGGACACAGGCAGCAGATAATGGTACAGAAAATTTTGTTTCATCGTAAATATACATACATACTTCATCCCATGTCTTCCCCTGGGCTAATCTTGGGTATAATGGTGCATTAGGATTTTCAAAGGAAACTGCATTTGACACTGCCACGAGCTTTGGCTGTTGATAAAAGCACCAAAGTTATAGTATAAGAATGAGTGCATGGGAAAAAATCATAACTAAAGACTTAGGTTACCACACATACTTTCGATAATCCACCAGAAAAGAGTGCAAAAGAGAAGTCTGATCTCTGGTTGATCAATTCAAGCTTTAATAATCCTTTTCCAGTTTCTTTGTACTTGGAGTTGGAGTAATTTGCAAATTGATACTGCACGAAAATTTTAAAATAGTGTTTTTAGTAGAGGTAATTAGATAAAAGCAAGATGGTTGGGCTTGCACGATGCAAAGCACTTAAAGAGACAAAAACTTCAAAGAAGTTGAGCACTATCTTATTGGAAAAGAAAAGCACAAACCTTAATAGGTGCTGTACATAACAAAGGTGGACTTGCCATTTGATTTTCAGGGAGGCAGGTTGACTCGCTGAAGATATTTCATAGAAGTAAGTGCATAACATTAGCTCACAGCGACCAAGCTCTATAGAAACTAAAAGTGGAGATAATTAAATTATATATTGCTGTTCAAAATTCCGAGTTAGAGCTTTGAATTTGTAAAGGTACAGCAATTCATTATGTTCCTATTACCTGAAATTTCCAGGAGAAAATACTCCAATCCAGTCATCACCTGATGGATTTGGCATGCCATACTCCACAGTAACCCATTCTTTATTTTCACCCTGGAAATAAACAGCACTGATTAATCAAGAATTATATCTTCACTATCATTTTTCAACACCGCAAAACATTTCCTGAAAAATTTTTAGATCAAGGACTAATATAATTTGTACTTAATAGGTCCATGGAAGTTGAAGCATACATTCGACCCGAGCAAAGAAGGGGTAACTTTAATAAAAGCCTGAGTTTCCAAAGCAACCACTGCATCATGAATTGCAATCCTTGCCAGTGGCTGCACCCCGTGAGATGTTACTCCTTGAAGGCAAATCAGAGCCAATAAAATCGGCAGCAAAACCATGAAAAGTCTAATTGCATCCATCCTATGATCTGATATCAATTGGAACAACAAGGACCAATGAGATGGAAAACATCCAACAACAAACTCCAGTTCAGATAATTTCCTAATATGCATAAAGTCAGCCTAATACTATTAACGCTATAACTGTGAATATCAATCAATAGCCAAATTAGGATTCCATAGCCAACCACTTCCACACAACCAAATGAAGGAAATATCATCATCAGAACAAACCTCCCAACAATAAAGTATGTGTAGAGAGTTTAATTTTCAACAATTGAAATTCAGCAACTGAGTTCAAAAACCAAATAATCACGATTCCTATTACCATCATTGAGTGTTTAAAGTAGCTGAAAATCTAAAGTTTAATTCTTCTACCCACACTGAGGAATTGAAGAACAAGTAGAATGCATTCCAGACTAGCAAATCAAGCACGAAAAGTAACATAAATCCAGCAAATGGGTAACAGAGCCATTTCAGCGAAAGAGACGACTGACCTTTCTATGAAAACTTTCCAAGGAAAAATGCAGAAATTTAAATACTTCAGTGGGTGATGTGGCATGTGGGGGTGAAATCAAGAGTCAATGGACCCCATAATTATCTTGCCCACAACTCCAAGGTGGTGCAACAATTTAACAGTCAAAGTAAGCTAGCATCTATGATGGAAGATTCTATGAGGCAGCACCATGTTTTGCTTAGAAAGGGCGTAGATTGTTTTCAACAAAACAAAACAAAACAAAAACAAACAAACGAAAAAAAAAAAAAAAAGACATAGATTTGAATGTCTTTAAGTGCTTTCACATGTTCTGCACAATGCACCCTTGTCTTGTTGATATGTGGAAAAATAATATCGGAACTATTTAGAGTAAAAAAAAATCATTATATCTCAATTTTATTAGAGAAAGAAAAATTATATGAATAAATATTGTGACTTTCTTTTTTAATGAATCAAATGTATCATGTTAAAAATAATGCATAAAGTGAAAGTATGTGTAATATTATTTTTTATATTTATGCATATATGCGTTTTTTTCCGTCTAAATTTAACTAATATTCATATTTGTTATGTTGTGATAAAATCTTTGATATTTATTTATTCATGAATTAATGGATTTTACTACGAGTTAACAAATGAATCAACTTAATAATTAAAGACAAAAAATGAACCAATTAGATATTGCTACATAAAGAGATGAACATTATGATGTAGATTTAAAAATAGAATATTACATTATCGCATCACTTTTTTACATACTTCACAATGTTGGGGCATAACGACATGACCCTATACCATGTTGGGCTCACTAAGATTGTCTTTCGTCTATCGATTGGGACATGTCTTATGATCTTTTATCAGTGTATAACCGCGCTTTGCGTAGTCTGTTAAGCAATTCGTTAAAATTGCCTTTAGTCTACTATAGAGTAATTAATTTCTCGTAATACTTTAATTTTTTAACCGTTGTAACATTAACTTTTATTTGCATATTTAATTGTTTGTTGCGGAGATGTTACAATATCATTATAAATTATATTAATTGCCACCTAAATGCTAATTTGACAACTTCTTCTATAAATAAAGTGGTTGATCCGACTGTTTAACACAACTATAAAATTATATTTTGCAGCTATAAGTCCGGTCTCCGTCTAAAACTTATGCTATCCTTCCAAATTTTGTGTTTTCTTATCTTTGTTATCGGTTGTCGTGATAAATTATCTTGAGTGTTCATTGAATTACATTGGAATTGAGTTCCAATTCATGCCAACCAACCAACCCATTACGATTTTCAAATTAAATATATGTAGTACTGGTTTTATTAATTATATGTTCAACCTATTCTAAAATTGATTCGTGAATATGATATTTTAGTTCGATATAAGCTCCAGTATCCGACTACAATTTCCTTTAGTTAGGAATTTGCCTAAATATATGTTAGCTTGTTTTTAGCTACCTTCCCAAATATGATATATGTTTTCAATTACAGTATATATTGCAATCATAAGAACATTGTAAAATAGATTGCTAATAGTAATTTAACCTTATTATAGAGAAAATAATATAAAAGATAGGTTAGGACTTACCTTTGTTATGTTCACCATGCTTCCTTTTCGCTCTTATAAGTTATAACAATGAATGTCGTTAATTTCTTCATGTTGTCATGTGAGTATTGTGGAAAACTGGTTGAAAAGAATTATTTCTCATATTAGATTGAGTGTTTTTATGAATTTATCCTGTTTATCTTGGAATTCTAAACGTTTTTAATGAATAACCTAACTAATGTTGGCATTAATTTTGTACAACATGCTGTTTTATTTCTTCCTAAAAATGGGGTTAATTAGGAAAACACTCTGTAATTTGGGTTACCACCTAAAAGAATATATGAACAACTTTATTAAAATTTTTAGTTTTGTTCATACTGAACAAAACAATGAAATTTATATATATATATATATATATATATATATATATATATATATATATATANATATATATATATATATATATATATATATATATATATATATATATATATATATATATATATATATATATATTACTTCACACATGTCCAGTTAATGAAACAAATTATTCAAACTCTTTTTATCAACTTATTACCAAATCCCTGCAGTTTATATTTGAGTTTTAGGCTTTTTTTTTTCTTTTTCTCAAATCTCTCAAACTCCAAGTTCTATAATCCTCCATATTTAGTATTGGTTATAGTTGACAATGGTGCTCTATGTTTTTATAAATGACCACTGTGAATTTCGTATACTTTTTTTCATCCCAATTATCCGCATCCGATCCTTACAAATTTGTTTCAACTCTCAATACACGTCACAACATATTATTACCTGTTTTAAATGAATTTGAGCATTAAAGTTAATATTTACAAACAATACTTTAACTTTAATGCCCAAATTTCACCTAAAACATGTAACAATATGCTGAGGCATGTATTGGGAATCGAAACAAATTTGTAAAGATGTGGATACTAGGATGAAAAAAGTATACCAAATCCACAGTGACCAGCTATAAAAATATAGAGCACCATTGCCAACTATAACCATGAATGATTATAGAATTTGGAGTTTGAACGATTTGAAAAAAAAAAAAAAAAAAAACTAGCCAGAAACTCAAATGTAAACTGCAGGGATTTGGTAATAAGTTGATAAAAAGAGTTTGGTTAATTTGTTTCATTAAATGAACATGTATGAAGTAAAATAAATAAATAAATTTTATTGTTTTTTTTTTCTTTTTTCAGTATGAACAAAATTAAAAATTTTAATAAAGTTGTTTCTATGTTTTTTTAGGTGGTAACCCAAATCACAAAGTGTTTTTCTTAACCACGTTTGCTGGGAAGAAATAAAAGAACATGTTGTACAAAATTAATGCCAACATTAATTATCCATTAGAAACTTTTAGAATTCAAAGATAAATTATAAAAAAAAAACACCCATTCTTCAAAAAAAAAAAAAAAAACTCAATATAATATGAGAAACAATTATTTTCAATAAGTTTTATACATTATTCACATGACAACATGAAGAAACTAACGACATTCGTTATTACAAGAGCAAAATGGAAGCATGACAAAATAATAAAGGTAAGTCCTAACTTATCTTTTATATTCTTCTCTCTATAATATGGTTAAATTACCATTTGCAATCTATTTTACAATGTTTTTATGATTGCAATATATATTGCAATGGTAGCCGAATGAATGTGGTACGAGAATTTTGCATTGTAATAATATTTGATTCAATGTTACTTTTAAAATCTATCTACGCACGAGTTTTATTACATGTATTCTTAATTTGTACTTTTTAAATTTTACTATTTGATGTGAAAGACACGTATAATCTATTTTTAATGTAAGTTTTATTATTCTTAAAAAATGTAAGCTTTATTATAAGTATATACCTCGCCAAGAACTTTGACACCAAATTACTCTCCCATATGAAAGGTTGTTGTGGGATTGAGTCTCAATGAAAACGGTATTGACTCATTGTACTGTATTATAACATTGAGTCAGTAGTAAAAAGAAAAACAAAATTAAAATATAAAAATAGAAATGAAAAATAAGAATAGATAGAAGTACTTTACTCACTCCTCAATCCCTCGTAGAGTCATATGCTCAGAGCGCCTCCGCAATCCTCATCGGTCCTCCAGGTACAGCATACAGCTCTCTCTCCCCCTCCAAAACCCAAAACCCTAAAAGCTAAACCCATCTATAACCGCTCCTTCCTAACACAGAAGATGCATCACTCACGCCATTGTTTCCCGCTTCTTCAGTTTCATAGCCGCCATTTTCCAGGCCGCTTACACGCACGTCGAAACGATTACCGCCATTGTTGACTTTACTGTTTGTTTTAATTGTTAAATTCACCCAGTCACCCACAGTTCCACATAGCTGATAACTATGTCAAACACTCGCACGCATAGATTTAGTTGGCCTTAATCACTTTTTTGTTTTTGTTTTTTTGTTTTTTTTTTCTTTGTTTTTTTGGTGCTGCAGTACAGGTCCCCTGACCTAAATCTGCCAGTGAGTTAGTGCGGCGATGGCTCAGCTTCAGGCCATTTCTTCGTGTTCTCGCATTAATCCGACTTTCCGAGGATCAGTGACCAAAGGTAGTGTCTTTTTGTATTGATTATTTATAT
Organism: Ipomoea triloba; assembly: GCF_003576645.1. Classification (NCBI taxonomy): domain Eukaryota; kingdom Viridiplantae; phylum Streptophyta; class Magnoliopsida; order Solanales; family Convolvulaceae; genus Ipomoea; species Ipomoea triloba. The sequence goes on along the minus strand of NC_044916.1, from coordinate 31,234,859 downwards.
GGTTAAATTTGCATGATGCAATCTCTTGCTTCACAGTAGTCGGTTTTAGCGGATGATTTACTGTAGAACCTTTTTTTTTTTTTTTTTTTTTTTTTTTAAATTTTGCATTCAGGTTCATATAGATTTGATGAAAAACCAAGTTATTCATGGAAGTCGACTTCAGTGCTAGAGGTTATTAACTTGATCTGCCTCTCTACAGCTAATAGTTTACATTTCCTTTTACTTATTCTACATGCCTGGGTTATGCCAGATTGGAGCAAAAGCAAGTGATTTTCTTGGTCATTCTATTGTCCAGAGAAACTTGAAGTTAGCTTTGCCTCGTAGTAATTATGGTAAGTCATAAGTATCTTTTTTTTTTTTTTTTTTTTTTTTGCATCATTTAAAAATTCCATGTTATTTTTATAAAAGTTTAGTTACCAGATTAATAGGCTTTATAGAGTTCTGTTAGCCTTTTGCATCTGGTTTTTAGCTTCTATAGGTACTCTTGTTTTCTAAAACTTGCACTCTGTGAAGTATATCAGACTGATTATGAACCATATGATATCCTTGTGGGTGTTTGTGTATACAGATTTTCAATCATTCTTGATCTCGACTTTTAGAAGTATGCCAGATTGCTTTTTCCTGTGCATTTTTATAATGTAAAATAAAATAGCATCTATGCTAAAACTCAAATAAAATAAGTGCAGGCAATTTTCATCTAAACCCCTTTGGTATTACTTTCAAGTTCTTTGTTTGGTTAGCTGGGATTTGGTATTTATCATTCCACAGAGCTATCAATTTTTTCATGATTGTTGCAGCCATCCAGGCAGTCTTGACAAGTGATACTGATAAGCATACAACTACTGCTGCTGCTGCTGAAAAACAAGTTTGTAAAAAATTGAACAAAGTAGTTCTTGCTTATAGTGGTGGTCTGGACACTTCTGTTATTGTTCCTTGGCTAAGGTATGCATAATACAAAGAACACTTCTGACTGGATTTTCAGCTCATTCAAGATGCACTGTTAATAAAATCCTCCATTTAAGATATGCTTTTAAAAAAAAAAGAAGAAAAAGAGACTGTAGCATTCTGCTGATATTTGTTCTCACATTGATGAATTGAATAACTTTACCATTTCCTATGCCATTGCTAAGGTACTCTAATTTTTACTTCTTTGTATAATAAGAATTTTCCTTGCTTTCAGGGAAAATTATGGCTGTGAGGTTGTTTGTTTCACTGCAGATGTTGGCCAAGTATGTTGCATTTCAAATATATGCATGCTTAGAATTTTGTGCCAGTCATTTTGTATGTTAAGTTGGTGCTGATATTAGAACTTGTTGGTTCGTTTGACTCTTAACTTCTTAGGGGGATATGGAATTGGAAGGCTTGGAAGAGAAAGCCAAGGCTAGTGGAGCTTGTCAATTGGTTGTGAAGGATTTGAAGGAGGAATTTGTGAAGGATTATATATTTCCATGCCTACGTGCTGGCGCTATCTACGAGAGGAAGTACTTGCTTGGAACCTCAATGGCACGCCCTGTCATTGCAAAGGTGTGAAGTGCAAGGACGTCAGGATAATTGACTTATTTGCTATTGCTCTGTTTTTCTCTCTCGCACATGCATACTCAAACAAACTAGCTGATTTTTACTGTTCTATGCTATGAACCCACAATTGTTTATCCAAATTTAACTTTTACTTCCCACAATTCCCATTGTGCAGCATTTGGTCCATTTTCACACTCAGATCTTAATGACTGATTTTTTATTTAGTCTTTACATCTTGAAGCGTGGATGTATCAATTGGATGTAGATGGCTGCCTTCAGGATTTGGGCACTGTAGTTCACTCAGAAAAATATCTCATAAGATTATTGTAAACTAATGAAGTCCCCCCCCCCCCCCCCCCCTCTCCCCCTCATGAAAGGCAGAAAGAGCATTTTGTATTACAATTAATTTCATGTTTACTTCTAAAGAAATGGATTCAAGAAAAGAAAAACATTTCTTTTGTTGTTTATTCAAGATGCATTCTTTGCAGCATATGGATTTTGTCCATGGGCGGGGTTGTGGTTAAACCTGGCTGTTGGTGAGTACAGGTTAATCCTTATGACTGGCAGCAACATAAGGGAGTACTAATTACTGAGATTTTTTGAATGGCACATTAAGATGATGGTCGGTGGGTTTTTGATAAATCTTTCTAAGTTTTAAAAGCAACATAATTTGTTACATTTCAAATGGATGTGGCATTGAATAATTTCACACATTTTGTTCATGATCAGCTTTAAGAAATGTTTTCAGTTTCATCTAATGAAAAGGTCATTCATAAATACAGTTGTATATTTCTCTGTATTTGCTGTCTTCTACTCTATATTACTTATGATCTACCACATTTTTGGTAATGTTAGGCAATGGTTGATGTTGCTAGAGAAGTTGGAGCTGATGCTGTTTCTCATGGATGCACAGGGAAGGGAAATGACCAGGCATGCTTTATGATCTTCTTCTATTCTTTTTTCCATGTTCCTTTATGGTTTGCAGAGTGCATTGGACCTTCTCTTTTATTCCATCTTTAGAAATATGGCCTTGATTATTTTACAGGTTCGCTTTGAGCTTACCTTCTTTGCTCTGAATCCCGAACTTAGTGTTGTTGCTCCCTGGAGAGAGTGGGACATTAGGGGAAGAGAAGATGCTATTGAATATGCAAAGAAACATAATGTTCCTGTACCTGTGACAAAGAAGTCCATCTATAGCAGAGACAGGAACCTTTGGCATCTTAGTCATGAGGTACAATTCTCTTTTTACTTATCTGCCTACTTTTGTTAAAGTCCATATCTTACTGAAGATTTGTGCGCATTAAAAAGACATCTTATCACCTAAGTAAGCAGCTAAAACCTCCACTCCTCCAGACTGGGATTTCTATATGATATTTTATCTGGTGAACGCCTTAAATTTTCAAGCGGGGTCTTGGGTTGACTGCTTTGGATTTCAACTTAATTTTAATCATTTTTTTTGTTAGGATCTTGGCATAAAAGAGATTGTGTAGTGCTCACCCACGGTTAAATACATAAATTCATCAAATGTAAAGATGAGATAAGAAATTTCTACTAATTGAATATTTTACCGTTTAAGAAGAAATTGCGTAGCAAGGTAAAAGAACAGGTCAGAAATAATTTCTCATTTGTAGAACTACCTATTATCTTTTAATTATTTTTCAGAAGAATTCTGAATAATGACATCCTATATTTTGTGCCATGAACCCAATAATAAATACCCAATTGTGCCGATGAACCAACCATCAAAAGACCCTGCACAGTTTTTATATTTATGCTACTAAGAAGATGTCATATTTACTTGTTAAAAATGATACTGAAGGGGGATATTCTGGAGGATCCTGCAAATGAGCCAAAGAAGGATATGTACATGATGTCGGTTGACCCAGAAGATGCTCCTGATAAGCCCGAGTTCGTTTCTTTTGCTTCTTTCATTTTCTTGCTGTGGTTGGTCATTTGTTGATGCTTGATCATTTGTTTCCATATAGGTATGTAAACATTGGGATAGTTGCTGGGCTTCCTGTTTCAGTCAATGGAAAGGAGCTATCCCCTGCAACCCTTCTTTCTCATCTAAATGAAATTGGTGGGAAACATGGAATTGGCCGTATAGATATGGTTGAGAACCGGCTTGTTGGAATGAAAAGCCGAGGAGTGTATGAAACTCCAGGGGGTACAATCCTCTTTACAGCTGTGCGTGAGTTGGAGTCCCTAACAATTGGCCGTGAAGCAATGCAAAGGAAGGATTCCATTGCGCTCGACTATGCTGAGCTTGTATATGCAGGCAGGTGGTTTGATCCACTTCGTGAGTCATATGACGCTTTCATGAAGGAAATTACAAAGACGACAACTGGATCGGTGACACTCAAACTCTACAAGGGGTCGGTTACAGTGACAGGTCGTCAAAGTCCCTACAGTTTGTACAGGCAAGATATCTCATCATTTGAGAGCGGGGAACTTTACAACCAGGCCGATGCAGCAGGATTTATTAGGCTGTATGGACTCCCCATGAGGGTTCGAGCAATGCTTGAAAAGGGTCTCTAGAATTCTTAGTTTTGCTGCTACTTTCTAGTTGGAGTGTTACAATACTTTTGATGTTTAGGGAGTTATTATGCAAACAAAAAAGTTAGAAAATCATGAATGAACTTGTTTGGTTTCGAAAGTTTGAATAATTTTGAAAAGGCTTGCTTAGATGCTGGATAAGTTTAGTTTTAAAAAATTTGAGTTATGTTTTATACTTAAAATAAGAAGGATCATGCCATAAAGATTTACGCAGTAATTTTTTATTATTTTTTAATCATCTAATTCAACATTATATGATTTGTATTTGATTAATAAATAATTTTTTTTAACGTTACATTTGGGGTGAAGAAAGTTTTTGTGAAAAGATTTAGTTCATGAAGCAATATTCAGATGAGCAATGTTTGTTGAGCATATATATATAATATATATATAAATATAAATGTGATATCCAACTATCAGCTCAGATTTTTAATTGAGATGGAGAGATAAAAAAAGAGACTATAGTCCACGTATTGTGCTATTAATTGAGATGAAATGCATGTTTCAATTTAGTCCGGTTCTCAGTCATGAGTTCAATTCTCATCTGGTATAAAGTTAGACTTTTAGTTCATATAGAACACATACTTCAATTACGTTTAAATTTCAATATATTGTTTTCATATATATTTTATATTGCAGCATAAAAAGTTTAGTTAAAATTTAATCAAATTAATTACCAAAACGTTAAATGGGACAAATCAAATCTAAGGAGTACATGAAAATACTAAAATTATAGTACTTCCATTGCCTCTTGAAAAACATGCACAATTTAAGTGGTGGAACACTAAAGCCTACTTAAATACCCACTTCAAAATCAAGAAATCTGAAGCTAATTTCTTGAAACAGGACCATATAACATCAATAGTTTCAACAAAGAGTAGATAATGTACTGCAACCATTTGCAGCATCCTCCACTGACACAAGCTCTGCAGCTTTTAAATGAAAAACATCATCCATAAGAACAAGAACCCTGAAATAGCAAAAAGACATTGAAGACGTATATATCATTAAAAAGACAAACAGGTCATTACTACTATAAATAAGATAAACACTGCACTTTGATTACTGATGATAACCAAATTCATTGGATTACATGATAGAAAGCACAGCCCGTTACACGTTTAAAGTTTATGTAAATATTTTCAAATAAGTACAATACTTTAGTCCAGTTTTGAAAAAATAAATTGATTTTCATAGATGTTACTAGATCTAGTGTTGAAAAAATGATTCAATTACAGCTGTCTGAGTATTTACCTATAATTTGCATTATGGTGCACTAGTTTACCCTTTTTAAAAAATTTGTATTAGTATTATTTTTCTTTGTTCTAGTACCCCTTTTGGTCCACCAGAAGCCAGTACTCGGGGTGAGAATGAGGTTCATACTTTGAGAGAAAAACAGCAATACAAAATCACATGATATACCAGTAAATGTTGTCAAACACAGTGAACTTTTTGTTTGAAAAGTCAAGGAGCATTTACCTCCAATGTACACTTTTGTTTGAATTTTGTGTCTCCATGTCCCACTCCAAGCATATCCTGATCACATCAGATCCAAAACATCACTAATTAGAAAGGGAGAAATTTTTTTGTTTTCTTGTGCTGGTATGTATGACACAAACCTCTGCCAAAACAATTGACTGTGGTGTTAACTCCATTCCGGCAAGTGCAAGAGAAGGACTCATCAGAACCAGAAAACCCGCAGAAGCCACCACTATCTTCACAGTTCTTGCATGCATCAGAAGAATACGAGTTGTTGAACTGCAAAGAAATCCCATACTGCCATTTCATCGGATCGCCTTCATCTCCCCCGAATCCATATATTGTTGAATAAGATGAGCATTGGAGCTTAGGGAGATCCAAACCATTGCCCGAGCCTAATGGAACCGGAGGATTATACACACAACAAGTAGATATTGGCGCGTTTGGTTCCAAACCAATCCCTGTCACCCCTTTGCAAGAATACAGGCCTCTGCACACATTCAAACCTGAGCCCGAATCGCATAAATCCTGCTTTGGATCAAACACTGCAGATGTAGTAGAGCATCCAAGCAAAGCGAAAATGTTCTCTGGCATTATGCTGAAAGGACTTCCACGATCGAGTGTAAAGCTCCCGGAATTCTGCATTGAGGAACAAGTTGACATGAAGGGGTCTGTGACCACCATAACACCACTCGAATAGTCAATTGACGATATTGTGTAAATCCCGGTGCCAGAGGAGAACTGGAGCACCCCATCGCTGCATTTGATGTATCTAGCAAAGGCCGGATGTCCACAGCCATAACTAGAACCAAAAGGAAACTTGACAGAAAGGGCGCCACATCTTTCTGAGCAAGTGCCATTTAGCGGAATGATACTTGGAACCGCCTCAAGCGGGTGAATTAGCAGGAACAATAGCAAAATCTGGCAGTAATACATAAAGGACAACATTGACAAAGCCATGAAAGTATGAAGCAAACAAGTTCAAAAAGATGATATTTGAAAAGTAAGAGGAAATATAATAGTGCAGATATAAGAGGTATAAAGCAAGAGCAAAATGGTCAGGTGCACTTGACAACCAGACAGACATTTGCAAGTAGGGAAATGCTCTTTTCGGTGGAGGCGAAAGATTTTCAATTCTCCTAAAAAGAAGAGCCAGACTACATAATATATCTAGCCAATAACTAATAAGCACCAAGTATTTTCACCAGGTTTACATTAGCACCAAATAGCAACACAACTCTGCCAAGTGGTTAATATCATATTGTTAAAAAGGTTTCTAATATGTGATCCAAAAGTATGCTTTTCAATGATGAAGAACTCATAGCTGACTGCCTCAAATCAATAAGACCATAGGCAGCCCAAACTTAGAATCTTGTGGTTATCAAGCCAGTTCGACTAACTTGGTTGGGATTGCCTCTAAAAATTTGGACTTCTCGATTTGTACATGTCATCCTTAAGAGGGTCATGCTAATCTTTTCTTTATCGTTCCAATTTTATTGGATATCCGGATGTCCCTGAAAGGATAAAGCATCTTTCTAAGAACTCATTCCTGTCACTACTAAAAGTTGCTGTAGTTATATTAAACTTCAGAGAAGGTCATACAAATCACCATATTTACAGTGCAGCAAATTTTTAGGTTTACTGAATTTTCAACATTACTGACTTATATCCTACACACAGTTGCAAATAAATCCTAAATGATATATGCATTAACCTTAATGAATTACATAAACCCCATATGGGGCTACTGGGCTACGCTGTGTGAAGCTTCCTTCAATGAAATGCAAATTACTTTTCCAGTTTCACATACAATATAAGTATATATGTAATTATGTAGATGCAACATGTCTATTTTCTATTGACTTTAAATTTTACTCCTTCCGAACACTGGAAATCCATATAATGATTTTCAGAAATTATTTTTCGAGTTTCCAAACACACCATAATTCAGGACAGTATGGCAAACCAGCTTTGCAAGTACCACAAACAATGATTTCTAACCATAGATTGAAAGCCATACCCATTCAATACTTTCAATATTGCATATAGGAGTAAAATGTAAAGGGAATGAAAGAAATCGAGTCATTTCCACTTTTGGTCTTACTGTTATTGGGGCATTACTAATTTTAGTTCACTTCATTAATTTTTGCCACATTATGGCCAGTTTTATTTAGTCATTGCCACTTTTAGTCCACCGTTAAAATTTTCGTCAAATGATCATCTAAAATAGGGGTAATTTTTTGTTTTTTCATGCTTTGGTCATCTCTTTGACCCTTTGCAGTGGTTTTCTATACATATTTTCATCCAATGAAGAGGTTCGACGAAAGCCATGTGAGCCACATTACAAAGTCATGACTTTCGCCGGACCTCTTCATTGGATGAAAATGTGTAAGGAAAACCACGACAAAGGGTCAAGGAGATGATTAAAACATGAAAAGACCAAAATACCCCAGTTTTGGATGGTTATTTGACGAAAATTTTAACAGTGGACTAAAAGTGGCAAATACTACATAAGACTGGCCGCAATGTGATAAAAATTAATGAAGTGAGCTAAAATTGACAATGTCTCAATAACAGTAGGACCAAAAATGAAAATATCTCAAACAAAACTTAAAAAACGTTTGACCTATGATCAAAAATGGAAATGACTAAATACTTTATCAGATTAAAGTATTAAACCTCTCTAAAAGGGAGAAGTAAGACTAAATATATTTACCCTCTCGATAAAAAATCGATTCTTGAAGATAAATATGGCCAATGCAAAGGCAGGAACCCAAGGTAAACAATGCTTGGGTTTTTCTTGTTGGAAGATGGCTATGGATAAAAATGCTTTCTTGAGGGTTTAGAGAGGGAAAAGAAGTGGGGGGTGTGAGACCTACTTCCCAAAGGAGAGTAGATGGTGAGTCCTTGAGTCAAAACTAGAATTTTGGCCGGAGTTCTGATGTGGCCTGGCGGAGGACAGGATGTAGATGGCTGGAGGACGTGACGCCGAGAAACCAAACTGTTATTAAATAGTTTTGTTTGCAAAAACCACCAATAGCTGGAATAGCTCAGTTGGTTAGAGCGTGTGGCTGTTAACCACAAGGTCGGAGGTTCAAGCCCTCCTTCTAGCGAAATATTTTCATTTTTTACCCCTAAACTTTGAATCATTAAAGATCCATCTTTTTAATGTTGACCCTAATTTTCTGAAAAATTAAAATCAATACCCTTTGTGAGACTGGGGTCTTGATGAACGGAACTGAACTGAAACAGAAGAAAGTAACGGATTCAAGTTTGACTCCGCCATGAAAACACCGAAAGAAGATGAGAAAAACCCATCAATATCGAAGACAACATCGGCGATCATTGTCGAAGAATGGAACGGCACAACCTCAACTAAGCTTACCAAGACTGCCACCATCTCTGTCTCCTCTTCTTCTTCTTCTCTTTCAATACAAAAATCAAGCAACCCATTCACTCATATCTCTGGCAAAATTCTCCAAGCTTTTATACCCGAGGCAAGCTCTCTATCTGTCTCAATATACATACTACTTTAATTGTCATTTGTGCTGTAAATTAGCTTGTATCATTATAGATAAATAAAGTGGATTGAGCTGTATGAATCATACTGTAGGTTTTAAGGTGGGAGGGTTAGCACTGTAGAAGTTGCAAATTTTTGAAGTGTAATTAAAATTGTTAATTTTGGTTTAATTGATAAATGAAATATTAAAAAGATGTGTTGTTTTAGTAAAAAGATTAGATTTTTTTTTAATGAATGGAAATTTTGAGTATATATGTCTATGACCCAGATTGCTAAACTATTAATGCATATGGTAGGATGAGTTATAATGTCAAATTTACAAAATCTTTATGTGTAATTAAAATGTTGAATTGAGAAAGAAAAAAAAAAAAAGAAGAAGAAGATAAAATCATATGTTCTTTATCATTTTTCTAGTGAAAAGATTACATTTTTTTGGTAATGGAAAGTTAAAAGCACAAGACTAGTCTTCATTTCCCATAAATTTATTTTGTGGTTGTAGTATGGTGTGTAATACTTTTTTTTTCTTTGCATAAATAGGGGTTTCCAAACAGTGTGACTCCAGATTATGTACCCTTTCAAGTGTGGGACTTGTTGCAGGTTCAAATTTCTGAATACCCATTGTTGGATTTCTCAATTGCTATACGAAATTCAATTTTGACTAGTAACTTTAAATTTTTATAGGGGCTTTCAACTTATGTGCGGATGATGCTGTCTACACAGGTAAGATTGAGTATAGAAGTGTGTTGTTTTACCTCTTATTGTGCTGTTAGAGGCTAATTTATGCAAACTTTTAGGCCCTTTTAAGTGCCATTGGTGTAGGAGAGAAATCAGCTACTGTCATTGGGGCTACATTTCAGGTAGAATTTACAGTCCTTCACTTTGATTGAAATTTGTCTAATGTTGTGGTGATGGCAACAGTTATACTATGTTGGATTTGGTACAGTGGTTTTTGCGGGATCTATCAGGAATGGTTGGTGGCATTTTATTCACGTGTTACCAGGTTTGTGTGCTTTTGCTTGATCAATTGCTTATCTGATCTGTTGCAGGTACTAAAGTTGTAGTTTTTTTGTTTTCAGGGTTCGAATTTGGATAGCAATGCCAAAATGTGGCGGTTGATTGCAGATTTCATGAATGATCTTGGTTCTTTAACAAATCTCTTTCTAATATTGGGCCTAGAATATCCATTTAAATACCCTATCCTCCTCTCTCTAATCTCCATCTGTGTGTGCCATCTTTTTCACAGGAATGTTGATGGACCTACTCTCTCCTTTACTCCCATCAGCATTTTTGTTCATTCTATGTTTGGGGAGCTTATCAAGATCATTTAGTAAGTCCTAAAAACTGCTTTCAAATGTTGAAGCCTTCTTTTTGGCCATGGACTTGGTCATCTATAGCATGTATATGTTATAGCTTTGGTTTCTCAATATTTTGGATTTCATCATCAATACTGATACGTAAAGTTTCCAATTATCTTTAGCGATTTGGATTTACATCTTTCACGTCATTATGTGATAACCGTTCTTATCTATCTCTTTCACGTGTTGTTGCTATTTAGCTGGTGTTGCTAGTGGAGCCACTAGAGCAGCTTTGACGCAGCATTTTGCCCTTCAAGATAATGCAGCCGACATATCTGCAAAGGTACCGAGATTGGCACTAATGTTGCAGAGCTTTCCTACTAAATAATTGCACAGATTGTTACATTTTTATGCTCGCTTGATCAAATAGGAAGGAAGCCAAGAGACTGTTGCAACAATGATTGGTATGGCATTCGGAATGCTACTTGCTCGCATCACTAATGGACACGCAATTGCCATATGGATCTCGTTCTTGTCTCTTACCATTTTCCATATGTATGGTCAGTTTTGCACTGCTTTCCTTTCTCCTCCTACCCCCCTATCCCATGTATAGTTGCTAATATCTTGCATCTAATATATCTTTGTTAATTTTGATATATGTAGCAAATTATAAGGCCGTTAGTTGTCTTTCACTTACAACTCTTAACTGTGAAAGGAGCTCGATTCTTCTGTCACATTTCTTCAAGACCGGCCAAGGTGATTGCATAATCTTCATAATTTTTATTTTTTTTTGGATATAAGGGAAAGAAAATGAAACACATCACAATGACAATCTTCATCATATTTCAAACTGAGTTGTTCTGTACTATTGCCAGTTCTCTCTCCAAAGCAGGTCTCGACCATGGAGCATATTCTACCGTTATGGATGACCTCATGGAGCCCTAAGAGTACTTTGCACAAGAATGTTAGCTTAGGTGTGAGGATTACTTCACTTAAATTTCATGAAATGTAAGTTGGGCTTGCTCTTTTGCTCAAATTGAGTTTGCATATGTGCATTTGGTTCTTTAGTGTGCATGTTCAATTGGTAATTTCTGACCTGTGCTCTTCTTAATCATTTGTGCATTTGCTCTGCCCGCTTTACGCTTATTGAAAGCACAATTCTAGACATATGTTAGAGATAAAGAAAAAACATGCATATTGGAGCTGAATAGCTCCACGGGTGTGCTCTCAAGTAGACCCGAAAGAAAAAATAAATAAATAAATAAATAAAAAATTACGGAATGAATGTTTGAGTTATTTAGTGATAGTTTCTTCTTGATGTCTAGGGAGGAACTCTTAAAGTCTGCTGGATCTCATTACAGAAAAGGTTGATATGTTGTGCATAATAATTTTTTAATGTGAAAATATTTTACCTAAATTATCTACTTATCTCTTCTGGGTGGTCTTATCTAGCTAAGTATTTACTGCTGGAGAAAAATGGAATCATCAGCATTGTTGTGCATAAAGATTCAACAGCAGCAGATATCTTGCAGTCATTCATTCATGCTCTTGTCATGTCAAAACTTGCTGGCGAGAAGCGAGATGTGCATATGGAGAGTGAAATGTGGATTGAAAAGCACTACAAAATCTTCATTTCAAAGGTATTTTGTCTACCTCAGAGCTGCGTTTTCTTAGAGATGATGAAATAAATTGAAGAGCAAGATAACATTGGAGTGTCGTTTCCTTAAAACTATATATTGAAGCACACCATTTGATATCTGGTTACATAAGACAATGCTTTATCCCTTTTCCCCTTCCAAACTAGTAAAAGAACAATATATTTACTCTTTCCGTTTCTATTTTTGCTTTTTGGCAGCTTCAGTCATCTGGTTGGAAAACCGAACGCCTTTTGTCACCTTCAATTGGTTGGAGAGCAAACTGGTTATTGGAGCCTTCTGATGATAAAGCGGACTAATAGCATTCAAGACTCATCTGGAAGTCTCCTAGTTCCCGTTGAGATCAGATATATGGCATAATTCTATTTCATTCCATGGGAATTCTTAGGATTTTGAGTTTCCAACTTTCTCGCTGTCACCGTGACTCTTGCAACATAAAGACTGGAAACAATTTCTTCGGTGATCCTTTGATTTTACACCGCTTGAAATTCATTAATTATTCTTACAGCCACCGTGACTTGGTAAGAGGAGTCACTTTTTGGGTTCATCTTCCAGAATCCAGAATTACTTGATATGCTGTTCTGTCCATGTAGAGGGAGCGCAAAAGGATGGAGATAATGTGAAAGCATCATTGCGTAACATATTAGGATATAACAACCAGAGTGTATCTCTCATTGTGGTTTATAACTTGATACTTTGTAGTCTTTCTGAGAAATAAAATTGTTGTTGAATGGTGTTCATTGATAACCTGGAAATCTACTATGCTTTAAGACTGTTAAACAGGAAGCCACCTGTGTGAACATTATGGAGAACAAAATTTTCAGGTTCCAGTTGGGTGGCAAGGCTATCCAAGACCAGATACACACTCTCAGACTGGGCATGTGATTTGTCAAAGGCTATAAATTCATGGATAACACCTTCCAGTTCAATCCAACTACACCCCCTGATCTTTTCAACTCCATTTTCTTTCATCTTTTTCCTGACTTGAGCTACTGCTTTCCAGTTTTGAGACATTGAATGTAAATTTGCCAGAAGTGTATACCTGCCACTGTGATGAGGTTGTATACTGATTAGCAGATTTCCTACCCATTCTCCCAGTCCATACTCCTTGTGAATCATGCATGCACCAAATAGAGCCCCCCAAACACCTGGGGTTGGCTCCATTGGCATGCCTGCAATCAACTCGACTGCTTCCTCTAGTCGTCCCGCCCGGCCCAACAGATCAACCATGCAACCATAGTGATCAACAGTGGGTTGTACTCCATAGGCACTGTCCATCTCTGCAAACAATTTCTGTCCCTCATCCACAAGTCCACCATGAGAGCAAGCACTGAGGACCCCAATGAATGTGACTCCATCGGGCTCGACCCCATTGCTCAACATTTCCCTGAAGAGATCTAAGCATTTCTCAGCTTCACCATGCATTGCCAACCCATTGATGATGGCTGTCCATACATAAACATCTTTAACTGGTATCTTTCTGAAAACCAAAAGTGCATCATTGATGCATCCACACTTTGCATACAAATCTATCAAAGCACTGCCAAGAGCCAGGTTGATTTTGAGTCCTTGTGAGTCAATATGCTTCTCAAGCTGCTTGCCCTGGTCTAAAGCCCCTAGCTTAGTACAGGCAGTGAGAAGAACAGTTAGTGTAGCTTGATTAGGCTCTAGTCCACTAGCCTGCATGTCTTCAAAAGCATTCAGTGCATTCTTGAATCTTTCACAGTTAACATATCCAGCTATCAGTGCAGTCCAAGCAACAAGATTCTTGCATGGCATCTCTGCAAAGACTTCACTAGCATCATCACAGAATCCACACTTAGAATACATATCCACAAGAGCACTGCCAATATAGACATCCTGATGAACTCTCCCAGGCACTATATAGAATCCATGAAGCCACTTCCCAAACCAAACATATCCCAGCATCCCAACTGTGCAAAGAGCACTAACTATAGTACCTTCATCCACCCTCACACCCGTCCTTTTCATCTCGAGAAAAAGCTCCAAAGCTTCAGCTGGCCTATTGTTTCTCTTGAACCCATCAATCAATGCAGTATAAGAAATGACATCTCTTTGCTGCATTTCAACGAACACCTTGCGCGAAAGTTCAATGTGCCCACAGACAGCAAAAGTAGAAACCAAAGAATTCTGCACAAAATGGTCAGAACCAAACCCAAACTTCACTACTTGAGCAAAAACCTGTAATGGGTTTCCTGCTTTGGCCTTGGAAAAGGCTTTGAGAAGCAAATTAAAGGTGTGGTTGTTGGGAAACACACGATTTTCCCGCATTTTCGCATAGAAAACAATGGAGTCATGGGGGTTTGAAGTCATGGAATACCCTTTGATCATGGTGTTCCACGAATGGGCATTAGGTTCTTTGATCCGAGCGAAGAGAGAAAGTGCATACGAAGAGGGGAACACAGGCAGGGATATGCAATGGTCGAGTAGTTTCCTGAGCCATGAATTGTGGTGGTACAGACCGCAAGTGATAAACAGAGAGTGAATCTGCTTGAGACGGATGAAGCTCCATTTTTTCTGTGACAATAGCAGAGATATCAATGCCTCATGCAAGCTGGGAATGGGCGCTGACATGAGATTGATAGGAGCGAGAGCCCGGAATGCTACTGCACTTTCTAACTCAAGTAATCTTCTCCGATCCTTTAACTGAAAATTCAATTTAGCAACTAGGAATTTACTCCACCAACGGACTCTATGGGCGGGATATCAGAGTCAATCCTTTTTCTGAAGTTAAAGATTCATTTTACTGCTTCCTGAGTTTTCCATACATTGTTCTATTGGCCAGAGGCTATTCACCTCCGGGGCAAGTAAACTTGAAAAGGGCAAGGAAGCTGATTGGCGGGATCACTTTAAGGGTGTACCGCCAACCGATTAGTTGGGGGCTCATAATTAATCCGACCAACTTGAGATATTGATGCACATATAATAATAATAATAATATAAATTTATATTTTTCGTCTTTAAGTTAAGTAATTGTAAGATTCGTTCATACTTATAATTAAAGCATGTGTTCTAATACTTATTAGCCACACTTACTTCTCGACTCTAAACTATTGCAAATTTTGTCATTTTTCTAACACGTTACATATCATCCTACAACTCTCTTATAATTTAAGGATGAGACTATGAGAGTGAGCACGAGACGAATTCTACAACTCTCCTATAATTTAAGGACAGAAAATATTATAATAATCTCCCAAAAATTTTCCTCCGTATCTTTCATATCTGAGATCAATGTCTAATTGAATACTTTAATACACTATCTGATTACTTATTTCATCAAAAAAAAAAAAACCAATTACTTATTTATTTTTAAATTAAAAAATATATGGAATCAGTGTCGCCCAATTTGTATTTTTAAATCAGTCTGACTGATTGGGAAATGGGATTTTGTTGCCTGCTTGCCAAGTAACTTATTCTTTCCTTTTCCTTTTTGGAAATTAAAAGGATTCAATTTAACTATTCCTTTCCTAAATAAACTTTCCTTCTCCTAAACCTAATGGGATTATGTTTCCGACTGTCCTATATATACATGCATATCTATTTCATCTCAGGTAACACACACAATTAATTAATACACAGAGGTAGAGTAAATTTTCTATTCTGTCACAATGATGTCTGATGTTCTTTTTGAGATTTTGACTCGAACAACCTTAGAAACAATGGATACATGTAAGGTGGTTAGTAAGGAATTGAAGGAACTCATCAACGACCCATGGTTCATGCAAACTTACAGTCTGAAAACGCAAAATATCTTTGGATATTTTGTTCAAACAGTCAAAGGCAATCATCATCTATCCCAATTTGTCCCTATCAATCCAACCTTGAACGTTCAGAATAATATTTCTATGCAATGCTTTGAGGATGACTTGAAGATCTTGGCATCTTGTAGTCAAGGAATTCTGTGCTGTAGAAAGTATGAAAACAGATCATATCAATATTATGTTTGTAAGCCCAGCACTAGCCAACTTGTTGCATTGCCTAGTCCCAGGAAGCCAGGTCAGCTATTTGAACGAGTTGCTTTGACAGTCCTTAAATCAAAACCTTTTCACTATCAAATAGTTAGATTCTCTGACTATCATTATTCGTCATCAGGACAAGATAGCTATATATGTGAGGTTTTTGATTCCAAACTTTGGACATGGAGGCAGTCCAAAAACCTTGTAATGGAGCAATGCACGATTTTCGGCCATCAACCGTCTGCCTGTATAGGTGGCATAGTCTATTGGCTTACGAACAAAAACTCAATTTTAACATTTGACTCGACAACAGAAACTCATTCGGAGTTCTCAACACCGACAGCGGAGTTGTCGAACGATGAAGGCTACGAGAAAAAACAAATCATGGAGTACAATGGGAAGCTAGGGTTTTCGTGCGAGTACAAGTCAGAAAAATTGTTGCTTTGGGAGCTAGAAGACAGAAGAAATTGCAAGTGGAAGATAAAGAATGTTGTGGAAATTGATAACGATGAAAAGAGGTTGATAGGTTGCAGCCTTGCAGACATGGCTTTGATGATTGGGTATAGGCTTCAAGTGTATAAACATAGTGGTCTGTATTTTCCTATGGATATTTTTCCCTTCCGAACAAATTGGGAGCCAGTTAATTTGAAGGGAGATGAGATAACAGGGATGTGAGGGTTGATATGATACAACGTTTTGTTCTTTTTTTTTTTTTTTTTTTTTTTTTAAAACTCAAA
>NC_044916.1:31206695-31217244 GCF_003576645.1 Ipomoea triloba | reverse complement strand
GGTATAGGCTTCAAGTGTATAAACATAGTGGTCTGTATTTTCCTATGGATATTTTTCCCTTCCGAACAAATTGGAGCAGTTAATTTGAAGGGAGATGAGATAACAGGGATGTGAGGGTTGATATGATACAACGTTTGTTCTTTTTTTTTTTTTTTTTTTTTTTTTTTTTTTGAAAACTACAACGTTTTGTTCTTTTTGAACAACGTTTTGTTCTTTAATTTGCATGTCTTGTAGTTAGTTAAAGCATGCTTTTTTGTATTAATTAAAAAATTTTAAATTTGAGCTTTTTCTTCGAAGATATTTGAGCTATTTTTTTATTCTATTGTTTATTATTTTATGTGAGTATATTATGAACTAGTTGAGTATTGAATTTTAATTAATTTAATAATTAATAATGACTATGAAAGTCTATAAAACTCATGATTGATTACACCCATTAAAAATAACAAAAGAAGTAAATTTGTCCGCATAAATAGTTCAATTGGTCATATGAAAAATAACAAATTGAGAAATTATACGGAACGGAAATAGCTTTAAATAATTTTTGATGATATATCTTTAGCGCCTTCTCGTTATTGCAAGGCCCTCATTCATTTGAGCTTGGTCGACCTGGTGACTCACTCGCTGCCAAGAAATGGTGGCACTGGCCGTTTCAGCCGGCGCCGCTCAACCACCGCCGCATAGATTTACCGCGAAATCCTGGAGGGCAAAGCGTTTGAGGGCGTGGGCTGGTGATTTTCCTGCTTTTCTTCCAAAACAAGTCGAGAATATCAAAGACCAATTTGCTAGGAAATTGGCTTCAAGAATTGAGAGAGTCCCGGTAAGTTAGCTATCAAGGGTCAAGCTATTTTTACATTGTTAATGCTCGCTCGCGCCAGAATACATAAGGACATATATCTTAATCTTGCACGAATACCACGTTTCTTTAATCACATGTTAGCATTTGCAATTTTGAATTTGATATATCTTAATTCCTTATTGACCTCATGTTTCTTTAATCTTAGTAGCTGCTCCTGCTCAGTGCTCACTGTTGATATGATGTTAAATTCTTAGACACATGTTGGGGCAACCCAATCAGGCTGTAACTTAGCAATCCTAGCCAAGTTGTCCAGATTACTAGTTTGACTCTGGTCGGAGGTGGTCTATTTGAGCCAATTTGTGGTCTTTTGTGGCTAGAGTTACAGGACGAGGTTCACCTGGTGCACAACTTCGTGTACCGGTTGCAGTCTCCCTTGTCATCCAAAAAAAAAATAAAAATACTTGGCACTTGTTTCAGTAAACAATTTATATCCTCTATGTAGCAACATTTGTGAACTGATGATTGCAAATTGGTCCAAATTAGGTAAGCTTATCTAAAGGTTGTATTATGAGCAGTTGTGTGAAGCCAGCAGTGCGGAGTGAGGAGAATCCGGTTGTTCTTCTCCATGGTTTTGACAGGTAGGGGTTTGTGTGTGGTATGTCATTTTCAAGTGTTGGCACCTTATTTTCCTGCTGTGTTTGCATTGTTCATCTCTTCTTATTCTGTTCAGCTCATGTTTAGAATGGAGATACACCCTTCCGATGCTCGAGGAGGCTGGGTTGGAGACATGGGCAATTGATATTCTTGGATGGGGTTTTTCTGATTTAGGTATATTCATTTGTACAACTTCCCTTTTCACAAAAACTTTTCCCTTTTGGGTCTAATATTGAAACAGGGATTGAGAATTGCTTCATTTAATCCTGACATTGGTTAGAAAGGCTTCCAGCATTAGATGTGGCTTCCAAGCGTAAACATCTTTATGAGGTATTCAATTTCATCTTTGCTAGTTCAATTTCATCGTGTATGTTATTTACGGGATTAGTTATTTAGTTCATTTGGACAGCCAAAAGGAGTCGACTTTAGTATGCAAATCGGGTTATAGAATGAAGATGTGTTACACTCTGAATTAAATCATGTTTCAGTATTCTAGGCCATGACTTCTGGGATAATTGCTTCACCTTAGATTGAATGTGTTCTAAAGCATGTGAAAGAATAACTTTCACCTGTTTTGTTTCTCTCTCAAAATTTGGTCGCATCTTTCTCTCAGTTTTGGAATACATACATCAAAAGGCCTATGACATTAGTTGGACCAAGTCTTGGATCTGCCATTGCTATCGACTTTTCCGTCAACTATCCAGAAGCTGTAAGTTCTCTAAATAGATATGAGTCTGTCCTAGAGCTTTGAATTTTACGGATATATTTGGCAATTATATGGCTCGTCCAAATGAGGCATTGTCCCCTTAATCAGGTGGATAGGCTGGTTTTGA
This sequence comes from Ipomoea triloba, assembly GCF_003576645.1. Classification (NCBI taxonomy): domain Eukaryota; kingdom Viridiplantae; phylum Streptophyta; class Magnoliopsida; order Solanales; family Convolvulaceae; genus Ipomoea; species Ipomoea triloba. Next base: position 31,214,958 of record NC_044916.1, on the reverse strand, counting down.
TCGATGCAAGTGTGTATGCAGAAGGCACTGGGAACCTTGCAACGCTACCTAAAGCAGCCGCTTATGCTGGGGTAATCCATCTCTTTAATCAGCTTAGAAGGAAGGACGGTTTAATGTTATTTGAACTTTGATGCAAGAGAAGTTTTATTGTCAGTCATGTCAAAATTTGTATTTTATGAATACTTCACTGCTTATATCAAAATTTGTCGTTTGGACAGGTCTACTTGTTGAAAAGCATCCCACTTCGCTTGTTTGCAACTTCACTGGCTTTCAATGGTTTACCCTTCAATATTCTCGCAGACTGGGCAAATGTGAGTTTGGTCCGCTCGTTTATGGTTTTTCATAATCTTTTGAGATCCAACTGTTTGAAATCTTATTCTTTTTTAATATCTAATTCTAATGCATTACAACCAATTAACAGATGAATGCACAACTATTGACAATCATTAAAGCCCCCCCAATACAATTAGCAATAACCTATTATATAATACCTCTAAATCAATAGGGTATAAGTAGCCTATTTGGGTGGACTAAGATAGTCCACCTTGAATTGCTCCCATTGGAACTGACCCCCTGACATGATGTTAGGGGGCCCTCGAGCCTTGCCGAATTGACAAAGCCTTCATCTACAAAAGTTGGCTCTTAAATATTTGATGTTTGCAGGTCCAAATGACATGATATGATTTTGTGCTCTTGCTTTTCAGATTGGGCGGTTACATTGTTTATTACCCTGGTGGGAGGATGCAACTGTTAATTTTATGATCAGTGGAGGCTATAATGTCACTGCTCAGATAAACGCTGTAAGGGTGATATATTTATTCTCCGTTTGGCTAGTACCCATATGCTAGTAATCAAAGACAGCTAGCTAATCTTTCACTACTTGTGGGTTCTTGTTATACTTATACAGGTCAAGCAAAAATCGCTTATAATATGGGGAGAGAATGATCAGATTATTGACTACAAGCTTGGAATTGTAAGTTTCTCTCCTCTTCTACTATAGATTCGCTACTGACTAGTGAGTGATCGATCGTCAACTGTACAATGCAGCGGTTGCACTGTGAATTGCCAGATGCAATCATACGCCAAATCCCAAATTGCGGTCACATCCCACACGTGGAGAAGCCTGCCGCTGTTTCTAATCTGATTAGGGAGTTTGTTAGCGCTGATAGACCCAGCTCAGAGAAGCCGGCTGTGCCTATCTCCACTGCAGTTTGAGTTGAACAGCCAAGCAGCTAGTAGGCAAGTACTAGAGTTAGTTATAGTTGCCAACATTGATAAACTGTTGAATATGCTTGTTAACAAATAAAATATTAAAATGTGTAGTTTTCTTGAAAAATATTCTGATACTAGAGTTAATCCATATGTATTCTTGATAGCAAATCCTTTTCAGTGTACTGCCGGCCTCCCTTTCTGTTCAAAAATTGTGGCTAATGTTTGTCCAGTACGACCTTGTAGCTCTCATGTCACCATCTTTCTTCAACACAAATAAATGAAATAGGAGGTAATTCCGGTCAAGTTAGTTAAACCATTGATTTGGTAGCTATAATATCACCAGTTCGACTTTCAATTGGAGTGGTCTATTAATTTTTTTGGTTTACACAGATCAACTATGAACAACTTAAGTTGGTTTACCTCTTCGCAGTCTAAGATTACCAAACAAAGTTTACCCAATATTTTATAATGGTCGCAAATTTCTCTGTCACCCAAGAAATAAATGAAATAATGGCATTGTCAACCTCTTGAATTCGGCAGATTTTAACATCTTGTGACCTCAGCTAAATTAATACGGAGTATCTATATAATAATACCTACCACACTTAATAATCTGTTTACATTTCAAACAATCAAACCCATGATGAGACCTTTTTCCTCGTGCTAGAGATAACGACAGTCTTGTCGGGGAGTAATTTACGTTTCACACATATATGACAACATCAAATGGCATGCTAATTAGTCACTGGACAATTCAGTTAATTGATTAATTCAAAATAAGGTTAACTTTGCTGACAATTGCATCCAGTAAGGTTAACTTTAATATGAAGAAAATTATAGCAAAGGAAGTGGAGAAAAGTAAGAAACACGAAAAGGGGTAGGGGAGTTTCATCGTTATAGGTGGGAATTAAATTAAAAAATACAGCCTTTCTTCTACTCGATCTCTAGATATACAACACAGAAGAAGTAAAACATGATCATCTAATACTAGTCTACTACTACTACCCCCAGAAACAGCCAAATATACGCTCAAAATGGGAATCCAATTCCAACTTATCCACCCAAGTTCAACAAAGTAAAGAGAAGCACAAGTGGGACTTAAAGTCCAGATGAATCCCCCCCACCCCACCCCCACTTTTTCCCAGCAAGAATCAAACCCAACGTGCCAACATCTCATCCATCCATCCCACATTTTTCTCAGACTCTCAGAGGACGAACCAGGCTTAGAAATACAACTACCAGGCCGAGCAAGATTGCGCTTTTACTAGGAAACACAGCTGCGCTGCCGTCCGGGGTAATTCCGGTCCCGGCTGTGGGACCAAGCCCGAACGTCGGAGTTGTCCCGGTGCCAATGCCTGTCCCCGTTCCAGTTCCAGTTCCCGTGCCTGTGCCTGTTCCAGTCCCCGTGCCAGTCCCGGTAGATGGGGTTCCCGTTGTCGGTGGGGTTAACGGGTTGGTGGTTGGAGATGTGCTTCCACCGGCAGCCCTGTAGTAGTACAAGAATATCACGCCCGTTCAATTATTTGACTAAATTATCAACCTACAATCACTTTAATAATGCCGTAATACAAGACTTTAATTAATATGTACCCATAAGATTACAAGGGGAAGAAGCATGGCGCCATGTGAAAGCAATCAGAGAACAAACATCATTAAAATATGCTAAAGAACAGATTAAAGAAATAGTAGCACTTTGTAGCAGACAGCACATATCAACACCAGGCCAGCTCACATGCACACAACTGATGAATAATTGTGGCCGAATATTTACTAGAATGGCCATTGCAAAAATTTTTAAAAGGAAGACTGAGATCAACATTGATTTGCAGAAAAAATCCCCACCCTTTATCTGGAAAGTGCATCAAAAGTGTATCAAATACTCCGGGCGATAATTGCAGTTTATTTTAGCAGTGTCTTTTCTCACCAAAACTCCTTTAAAATCCAATTTTAACCAACCAAGAAAGTATTTGTACTGACTCAAGTTAAAAAGGAAGATCATTTCCATTGAATCTGATACTTAATCTTTAGGGTAAAGCAAGAATCTTTCTTAGAAAAACTTTAGTTTTTCCTTTCAAAAATCTAAAATAATAGGAATTGGTTCAGTTCTGAATCCCAACAAGGCTTCAGGGAGAGATAATTTTCACAGAGAAAAATAGAAATTACTGAATAATTGCAAGATGTAAAGTATATAATCACACAGATCCAAAGGACAAGAATACAGACCCAGCGCTTGAGGGATAAACACAAGATCCAGAAGGTTGAGCTGCACACAGCAAAAACAAGAAAAAAAAAAAAAAGGGAAAAACATTAATTTTTTTTTTGGTGGATAGGGAAAAACATTAATAAGTTTATGCCAATCAATAAAAGGAAAAAGTTTAGGGCAGAGAGGGTAAAAATATTGGGTGAAAGAAAAGATAAGTGTTTTACTTACAGGGTAGATTAGCAGTGAGAGTTGCAGTGCCAGAAAATTCACAGGTTGCTCCAGATGAAGCCTTCTTCTGATAATAGCTATTGACAGCATAGCTGCAGTGATCTTTCACAGTGTTGGGGTTATAACAAACACCATTTTGAAGGATAGCAGAACAATCAGCTCCATTTCCACAAGCATAATCTATGCTCTTCTGAAGCTGAGCATCACTCACCCCATCTTTGCACACACAGTAAGCAGCACCTACACAATTTTTTTTATTTAAAAAAAAAAAAACACACAAAAACCCCTCAACAGATCAGCTCATACAACCTCAAAGATCCAACTATTAACTACTTCAACACTAAAAAATGAAAACCCATGCTAGAAAAAAAAAATCATACTCGAATGCCCAGCCAAGGCCATGAAAAGTACTGAAAAGAGCACAAGAACCGCCATGATTCTTCAAGATCTTTCAGCTGGGATTTTGGGTATTACAGAACTGATAGGATACTTCAAGATTAGCTAGAGAGAGAAAGAAGTGGGTATCTGCGGGAATGGAGAATTCTGGAGAGAAAGAAGATTGAGAGCGATGGTGTAGGGTTATAGGGTGAGGGTCGTAGTACAGTAACTGACTAGGTGTATTCGAGATTTTTCAATTATGGGTTGGGGTTTATATACGTAGGAAAAGAATTGTGGAGTGCTTTTGGAAAGTGAGCGAGAGAGCATCTGAATGCTAAATCTTTTGTTGTGTAATGGTATTTTGATAGTATTTTTGCTGTACTATACGTGTCAGTGGCATTGTTACGCTAAACGGTCATAAACTCGTACCTATGGTCGGATTCTAACCCCGGTTAAGCTAACTCTCAAGTCTCAAGCCTCAGTTCAAATAAAATAGAGAAAAGAAATGAGAAAAGTAAAAGCCACCGACCTATAGATGTATCTTGTAGGTATGTTTGACACGTAAGTACGTACTTCATGAAATTCGTAATGTTAAACACATGTCTAACATGTGTAGTGTTTACTTATGTATACGCATAATGTATAGATTTCGGTACATTGTTACATTCACGTCGGAAAATGCTAAATATACCTGTATACGGACATCCACAAAATAGATTTTAAGTCATTTTTCAATGCTTAAATATTTGAAGATAGTTTTTCAACAATAGGGGGAGTGATTTTTCATTACATAAGGATCTGATTTTTGTCTTTATAGTGAAACCTAAAAAAAAAAAAAAAAGACAAAGCCTGTCTCAAGTGAGGTGCAAAACTAGCGTTCAGCTGGGTGCATGCACTCCGCACACTTGTTTGGCGCGTTAATCTAAAACCCTTCATTTTATTTTATTTTTTCAAATTTTCTTTTGCTCCCCCTCCTCCAAAAAAGTGTTGATAATAATTAAACTAAAAAATCACCTCTTTTGAGATAACTTAACATGGTTTTTTCATTAGATGAAAATGAAGAAAAAAAGAAGTAAATTGCTCGATCATATATCCTTGTGTTAATGATACATATAAATGTGACCTCAATTTTGTTTTGGTTCTGACCAAGTGGTTCACGATTCTTATATTAGAGGAATCAAAACCATTTATGAAAAGTTTAGTTCCGATTTTAACTATTAGTTTGATCTTCTTCTTTTCTTTTTTTTTTTTTTCTTTTTTTTCTTTGGGGTGGTTTCTGCAACATTCTATATCTATTGTTAAAACTATTGAAATTCAACTTTTTAAGAGTTAGAAAAAACTCTTAAAAAATTTTAAAATGAAATTTTAAGTTAAACAATAACAAATGTAACGACAATAATATTTATTTATTTTTTCTGTTTACAATTACTTTTACTAAATTTAAGTTGTTTACGTATTTCATTGAAATTTCAATAAGAATAACATGGGTGTGTTTACAAAAAAAAAATAATTAAAATATGGGTGTGGTTAAGTGACAATAAACTCATCCATCCTTAATCAAAGGTTAATTAGTTCAATCCTTGTCCCTTGATATTATATTGGGTATGGACGACTATAGAGCAGTCTTGAAACCCAAAAAAAAAAAAAAAATCAATAAGAACCAAAACTCACATAACTAAACAAAAACAATAATAATCAAACCCTTTTTAAAAAAAATGGTTTGTAACCCAATTTTGGTTCCTATAATTTGCAAACTGGAACTAGAACCTAGGTTTTCAATTTGCACCTAATTAATATAGTAATATAGAACAAACATGGACTCAAACTGGTATTCGTGCATAATTCATATATAACTTTCGATATTTTGTGATTGTGAGACAAATATTATTTTGATTTGGACCCTATGTAATTGGTGTAGAGGCCGGAATTGATATATATAAGATGTGCATGATAAGAACAGCAGCTAGCAGGCCACAAATTAAAGGACTTAAGGAGCTGAGGTTTGTTTTGGCTATATATATGGTTGTGCTGTCACTGTAAGTTGGCAACAATACAATATAATGCTGTCGTCTACCTGCATTCAATTGATGAATCCACCACAAATCTATGACCTTCATGCTCTACACTTGACGGATCATAGTTTTTTCATTTCAATGAAGTAATCATCCCCAGCTGAAAAGTAAACGTAAAATTTACTCAAAACTGAAAAAATTTTCACTCAATTTTAATGTGGCATTTTGATTTTTTTTTCTCAAACCTATAAAATAATTTTAAACATTTTTCCGTTTAAATTCATTTTGTTCAATTTATTCTATATGTGCATACCATCCCATGGTGATAAACATAACAAAGTAAAATGGAAAACATAAGAGCATGATTTACTTAAGGCACACTATTCTTGTCACCCAAAAAAGTAAATTGGAAAAATAAAAGAAATTATAATGATAATAATAATAATAATAATAACAATAATAATAATAATAATAAATCAAGAAAAGTCATGCTAGAGTGATGCTTTATTCGTGCTAATTATTCTTCGATCCTCCTTACTTTTTGAGGCAATTATAAATTGACCAACTGTTGTAATAACCTACATTTATGTGCACTTTGCATTGAGGAGAATAAAACCTTCCTTTAATACTGAGTTGGATTATAAATTAATTAGAATTAGTCTCACTTTTAGTTGTATACATGTAATGGCGTTGTTGGGGTAATTAGCTAGCATGGACCTTGAAGTTCCGGGGATTGATTTCGAATCCAATTTAATCAACTTGGAAATAACAAATTCTAAGTTAAAAGAAATAGTTGATTAAGTTAGAAGTTCGGCCAAACCCACTTATCATCCTCAATAATGGTTAAGATGATGTTACAGATAGCTACAATCGTCAAACTCTGTGTTGAGCTATTATTAATTTATCATGACAGATCATATCGCATGTACAAAGTCACAGAGGGCACATATCATCATCCTAATTGTAACTATTTGAATTCAACCCTAACTAGTTACTATAAAGGAAAAACAGTTTGAATTTAATTCATTCTTAGTTTTAAAAGCGTCGAGCCTCTTATTTATTATGTACATTATTGTTTCCGCCCTTAGCTTACTCTTATATACATATGATTGGAGTGTTTAGATTAACATTAACAAAATGATGGAAAATAAAGAAATAAAAGAAGAAAAGAAGAAAGTTTTTGCACCGGCTTAGCTTAGTGGTTTAGTAGACCGTATTTGAGAGAAGAACTTAATGTTCGAAACTCAACAGCGATAGTGTAGAGATTGTGCATTATTTAACATTGTAGGTATGTAAATCCCTTGTGCGTGCACTGAGTTATTGCAAAACAATATAATTAAGCAACCTTAAGCTTGTATGGAGCATCTAGCCACCAAATTGACTGTGATCACCCATACGAATAAAACATAAAAACAATGATAAACTATATTATTGTATGTACCACAACCCTGACTCTAAAATTAAAGACAAACCAAAAGCAAGTGCATGCTCGAATTGAAATACATGGTCCAAAAATGATCTTTAATTTTAATGTATATATTAAAACAAAAATCACAATTCTCTCCTCACTCCTCACCTTTGATTGGACTAGCCTAGTAGCACCGCCCCGGCGCCCCCACGTAGGCCTCCTAGTCGGAAAATTCTTATCTAATCTCCACCCCGGAAATACAATTATCAATTCAAAATAATAACACTTGCAATAATTTTATTTTATATATAATTAGAAGGTGATGACATAATGTTTGAACAAAGTACCCCAAAAAAGTATACTAAAAAAGAGGTTTTGCCAGTAGGAGACACAGCCTGCTTCGAATCCTTTGATTGATGCCATGATTCCCCTTGTTTTTGAAAGGTTACGTTGCACCGCCATGGAAATTAATTCATCATATACTAGAAGAAAAATATTAAATTATACTCCGTATTATAGTTGTATATTCACGACCATTAGAAAAAAATACTGAAGTAACTAGTTAATGCTGAGAAAAGAATGCTATAAAAGATAATTGAATTTTACTGGCTTTTTGTATTACGCGTTTGGAATGCATATATTCCTTTCCACTAGGCTTTTATGATAATGCAAAGCCAAATGAGGGACCTACCCATCACTCACCCAATCCTCGCCTACCTTAATTATCACATAATCATCATGATTATGGAATCCATTGCATGTGGATCAACTGTTCACACACCCCCATGTTTTGAGATTTTTTTTTTTTTTTTTTTTTTTTTT
>NC_044916.1:31175892-31206564 GCF_003576645.1 Ipomoea triloba | reverse complement strand
AATTTTTTTTTTTTTTTTTTTTTTTTTTAGAGAAGTTTTGAGATTGTTATTAGGGATGATAATGTGATCTGATGAGAAGATGTTATATTTATGTATTTACACTTTGATTGTTGTATTTGTATTTGTATAGACAATGAATTCTCTCATCAGATTTATTTTTCATAGAAATTCTAACGTGGGTGGTTGAAAATCTCAATGATTTAAGAGTTTGTTTGATTTATGAAAAAGAATTTTTAAGGAATGAAATTTAAATCTTACATAAATGAGTAAAGTTAGAATTCATAATTCATTGTTTGGTTGATGGAAAAATTACTGAAAATAATCAATCCTAATGGAACTTTTGAATTCATTTTCGTCAATTATGAAAAATTGAAAATCTAAATAATTTAATCTCCCATCAATCGAACCATTAAAAATTTAAAATTTCAAATTTGAAGAAGTGAAGCTTCAAAAAATTTATATTCTTACCAACCAAACCTACAATAATTTATATCACACATATCATGATTTAAAAAAAAAAATTATTAATAAGTATAAAATGGTTGAGTGATACATGTCTCTTTATATAAGTTTGAATTCTAAACTGAAGGGTCTACCGCTATAGTACTCCCAAGTGCTTCTATATTATTACCTACCTCTTTTTTTTTTTTTTTTTTTTGAATTAACGAGGTAAACCTCACTCTTGATTGTGTGAGTAGTGAGTAAACCCTCGCCCTGTGACCTAGCCGGCAAAGGACCACAATAAGGTAAACCACCCTAAGTTACCTATAGCTGACCGGCTCAAATAATGTTATTACCTACCTCTTTATATGATGAATGGTTGGATAGCGAGGCCGGAAAGGGTATTAGGCTTGAATAATGTTAATCCTTGTTTGGATGTGTCCAAAAAGGTTTAGTGGTTGATGTCTGTTTCTTATATGTTTTACACTTTTACAAATGCATCTTAGAAATCATTACAACCGTGACTAAAAGGTACTATTAGTTATGATAAGACTTTTTTGGGGCTTTTTAACCTTTCACACAACATCCATTATTAGGTATAAAAAAGGTTAATAATAAATGATTCAAAAAGACAATTTGATGAATTTCTTCTATCTCGTACTAGTCATCATATTACTCTCTGTTTTCTATTCGCACAATCTCCTACAATTTAAACTTGTTCCTTTATGTTTCAATTTAGGTTTAATTATTTCGGCCATCACATTTATTTAATTTGGACATTCAAATGATATACATAAGAAACTAAGTTTTAGCATATATACATTCGTGGGGAGTCATCACTTTCATATTGTAATAATTTATCATTGTAAATGAATGTGATAACTTATTTAGAACTTAAGTTATTGAAAACATTGAGTTTTGAATTCGATGGTTTTAAAGATTTGCACTCATTTATTAACTTAATGATTTGATTAAAGAAATATAAATGAAATGATAAGAGCTAGATATAATAAATAATAATCAACTAAAGACTTCTTTGTATATTAATTCAAATATGTTAAAGTTATGAATATTATAAGTGTCGCTATTCATGTGCCAATAATTTATATTTATACAATATGATAAACTTGTTGAGTTGCAAACTTGCAATAAATGGGGGAAAATATGTGAACTAATATGGTGAACACTGCCTTTTTTTTTTCTTATAACTTCTACTAATTAAGAGTCGCTGGAAGAGATAAATCGCTAGTCGTTCCATCTGTCACTAGGTTTTCATCCATGCATATATAATATGTATTCAATGAATCTTTATCTCCTATGATTGATTAATACTGTCATTAAAACAAGATTTTAAAGTGATTGGTCAACCCAACTCAGCTAGACGAAGTTGCCCAATTGCTTGACATTTCTTTAAGGTGGTTATAATTTTTCTTTCTTTATAGTTGATTGGGGTTTTCATTAGGTTGTCCAATTTTATCACAAGGCATTGCATGAAATGGACCATGGAGTTAGACCCAATTAAAATAACCCAAACAAAAAGTTGCATAGTTCATTAACTCTAAAGTATCATAAAAAAAAGTATTAAAGAAATTATTTTTTTTAAAAAGAAAAACATTGAGCTTATTTTTTATTTATAGAAAAGATCTATAATCGCTTTATGAATGTGTACTTTGGTAATACTAACCTTGTAATTATAGTCGATAATGGATTACAAAAGACAAACTAGCTTAAGTTGTCCATAACTAATCAACTCAAATTAATAAGATTACTAGACAACTTTCACATGAAGTTGAATTTAAAATTTTGTGATTACAAAACAATGAATGTGTTTGGAGACCAGGAAAATGATTTTTAAAAAATGAGTTATTTTTTAAAAAATATTTTTCTTTTCATTGTTTGGTTGCATTTATGAGAACTGTCTTTTAAGTGTTTGGTTCATTTTATAGACAATGAGCAAAATTGTATTAAAAATCAGTGTTATTTATATATAATTTTTAAAATGAACAATGGTTCATATTAAAAAAAAAAAGCTACTTTCCAAACTGAAACTAAAAATACATGGTTTCCGTCATCGGGTTTCCGATGGAAATTAGATTTCTGGTTATCGACAAAAACTAGTGTGGGTTTTCATGCAAAAATCATGTTTCCAGTTGTGGGTTTTCATCCCACAGCCAGAAATCGTCAAGGAGGAGATGGAGAAGGTTGTGCAAGTTAAAACCTTAAAAATGACTTCTCAAAAAAAAGGGAAGTCATTTTCTAGAAATTTAGTCATGTTTTCCCTTTGAAAGGAAATCATTTTCATTGACTCTAATTCTTTTCCCCTGCTAAATACTGGAAACTCTGAAAAATATTTTTATGAGTTTCCAAACACATTCTAATTGTTCAATCAACTAGATTGATGTTGTCTTGACAAATTATTAAGTGGACGCGAATCCACTTTGCAAGGTGTCCAAAATACATAATTTATATACAATTGTGAATATTCAGTATATAAATTATAAATATTTAATATTTAAATTGTGTATTTTGAAAACGGAACCAAATCCATGACCATGGTATAACTATTGGTGTTGTCCCATAAATCCATGATGGGCTTATCTGTTTCATGTGTTCAGATTCCGTCACTGGACAAAGCCCGTACTACTACATTGATGAAGCCCAATAGCATTATAGTAGCATGTGCTATTCCTATTTTACCCTTATATTTATATTCGCAGATAGTAACCATGTTCCTCCAAAACCTCAACTGAGAAATGATCGAATCCCATTTTTGCGAAAACCCTAGCACAGCACCAGCCAGCTAACTTCACTATCCGTAATAGATACATACACTGACCGTGTATGTATACATCGTAGAGCCACAGTAAGGATTTGGAAGAAATGGCATCAATGTCGATCCTAACGCGGTCGCGGCCGTTGATCAGAACGATATCGCCCGGCCACAGATGCATCACCGCCGTCTCATTTCTCTCGCAGGAAGCTCAGCTGGCGGAGGCTCCGTCACCGGCGCTTCCAACGCAGGGTGCTACTCCGCTTCCGCCAAACCCGGTCGCCGGCAGCCAAATGTACACGAACAATTGGCTCGCTTCTGCGTCGTCGGGCTCTCACCTCGTTCCGCTGAGTCTAATGCAGCAGCCGCAGTCGTCTCGCGTTCAAGCCCTGTCGCAGACGCTGGACGCTCAAGGTTTGAAGGATTACTTCAGCAATTGGATGACGGAGTCGCGGTGGCTGGACGTAAAGCAGCTGTTCGAGTTCTGGATCAAGTCGTTGGACAAAAATGGGAAACCCAACAAGCCTGACGCGAACTTATACAACCACTATTTGAGGGCCAATCTGATGCTCGGTGTTCCGGTAGATGAATTGATGAGCTTAGTGCAGCACATGGAGGATTTTGGACTTGTTCCCAATACCGCATCTCAGAATTTGATCTTGAAAGCTATGTACCAGTCGGGCGAGCCTATGATTTTTGTCGAAGCGGCTCAAAAGTTGATAGAATGGTTCGTATCACAAGAAGTTTAGTACCTTCCGCTAAAATGCTATTTTAAAAAACGATTTCTGTATATCTAGTTTTGTGAGTTTGTGGCGTTAGATTATAATGCGTCTATATCGTATTTTTAGATGATCAATTATTCACTTTAAAAATTGCATGTTAAATTTTAATGGGCCGAAGTCTAAATTATATCCTGAAAATTTGAGAGGGGGGTTGATCAATTAAGAAGTTATCAGTGACTGCAAACAATGTTGGAAAACACCTTTTCCCCACCTAGTTAAGTTGGAAAACAATGTTGTAGTTATGAATGTATATATATGTTATTCCTTTCAGAAATGCCTGTATGGCAATATTTGATACATTATCAAAGTGTTAAGATGCATTAAGAATAAATATCATAGTACTGTCTCCTAAATATGTTACTGTTGATAGGGCATGCAGGTCTGCATCTAGCAGCCTTGCATTCAGTTCTCTAAAGTCTTTCCTTATCATCAGCAAACCCCATTTTCAAGTTAATTGAGGGAAAATGGCTGCTATGATGACAGCTTTCTTATATATTTCCTTATTCTTTTTTGTTTATTTATGATGAAAGCTTTCTCTTTTTTGGGCAAGTTGCCCTTATCAAATATGATAAATCTGGTAGTAAGAGGTTAGGAATGGCAGTTTTTTGGATCTGTGATGCTCAGTTGTCTACTTGTTTCTATGCTCGTTTTATATGGTATTTTTTTTTTTTAAATGTAAAACAATGTATAGATTATTTATTCTTCCTTTGTGTGTTGGTGGATGGAGGAGTTGTCTTTCTCCCAAATTAAGGTATGTTTTAGCTACCTACCTTGGTTAGGTAGCTGTCTAAACAAAAGGCCAATGAGAAAAAAATGGTTCCAATAGTTTTTCCTGCTTGCATGCTATAATTTTATTTGTTTCATATTGTTGCTTTTTGATGGATGCTTGTTTTATTATGCATACTAGGATGCTTGACGTTGGGAAAGAGAATAAAGATTCTTTGCCGGATGATGAGTCATATGACTTGGTTATTGGCTTGCTTTTTAAAGCAAACCAGACTGATGCTGCCTTTAAGTTTGTTGATTTTGTCTTAACATCTGGGTACACTATGTCATCAAATGTATTCAATCAGTGCATAAGGAGATGTCTTGATAACAATAGGCTGGATACATTGTTATCAATAATAGAGAAATGCAAGGTACACTTGCTTTACATATCATTCTAAGCGCATTAAGCTGTTGGATAACTGACTAATTTTAAGATGACACTTTAATTGTGGGTATTTTCAGAAATCTGATCAGAACAAGAAGGTAGTTCCATCTTGGAACTTATGCAACGTATTGGCAGATCATGCAATAAAGGAAGATAACAGTGAACTCACCTTTTCTGCCTTGGACTTCTTTGTGAAATGGATTGTTAGAGGGCAAAATGTGAGGCCCCCTGTTTTACTTTCTGTAGATGAAGGACTGCTTGTGGCTGCACTTGGAACTGCCGGTAGAAACTATTCTTCTAAACTCCTGAATGGTGCTTGGGAAATCCTTAAGCGCTCACTACGCCAGACAAGGAGTCCTAATCCTGAAGCTTACCTTGCTAAGATCTATGCCCATGCTTCGATGGGTCAGTTACAGAATGCTTTTGCCTCACTGCATGAATTTGAGAAAGCCCATGGAAATCCCATCGATGTTGATGCAGAAGAATTATTTTCACCATTTACCACTTTGAATCCACTGGTTCTTGCTTGCTGCAGGAATGGGTTTTCAACTTTGGATACAGTATGCTCTCTTTCTCTCTCTTTTCTCGCTGTTTAATGTGTGATGAGTTGATTATTAAAGTTGTTGCCCTTGGGTTCAGATGTTCACTCTGAGAGACACATCCAGCATTGCAAAATCCAACTTTCTTATTACATATATATAGCAGAACTTAAGCTTATGGAGAAAATATATGCATGTGTGTGAAAGCCTGGTAACAGAGTTATATGTGTGTGTGCATCAGTACCTTAGCAATTTAGCATCATATTGTCTGTTTAAATGAACCTGAAGCTACTTTCTATTTCCTGCTTATTGAACTTTTCTCGCTTAATATGGAGTGATTTCTTTTTTTGGGGTTATGTGATACTCTATATCATTTTGTGGATTCCTACTGATTTGAATCCATAACTGCTGATCAGGTTTACTATCAACTGGAGAATTTAAGCCGTGCTGAAATCCCTTATAAGTCTGTTGCTGCTCTAAACTGCATCATTTTGGGTTGTGCCAATATATGGGATATTGACCGTGCTTATCAGACTTTTGCAGCAATTGAGGCCTCATTTGGGTTGACACCTAATATCCATTCATACAATGCTCTAATACATGCTTTTGGTAAGCTAGGCAAGGTAATTCTCTCAATTAAACACACATGTACCATATGAATTTTGCTTCTGATCATTTTGGTACTGACATTAGGTACAAAGGTTTTTGTCACCCAGTTCATAGAAGAGTTCATTTGCAAACGTCGTTTACTTAATGTGAATGGACTGTTTGTCAATCATAGAGGGTTTGAACATGCATTATGCTGTCTTTGAATAGGCCTATAATTTAAATTGGATGTGCTGATTGTGTTGTGTACATTTATGTGTTTCATCAATTTTGATAAAATATATTTCATGTGGTAGAGGGATGAAGCTACAAAGGTGTACGACCACTTGACAGGATTAGGCTTGAAGCCAAATGCAACAACATACTCCCTACTTGTGGATGCTCATCTCATTAAGCGAGATCCAAAGGCTGCTATCTCTGTTATTGATGATATGGTGATTTCATCATTCTTGGACTACTATCCACCCCCTGAAAAAATGACAACTGATATAAAATAAAGTAATTTATGTCTCCGGGTTTATGTACAGGTAAAGGCAGAATATATACCAACAAAGGAAATGCTAAAGAAGATCCGAAGGCGATGCACTAGAGAGATGGACTATGAAGCTGATGACAAGGTGGAATCACTTGCCAAACAGTTCCAAATTCGAATGGGTTCAGAGACTCGTCGGGCCTTACTGTTTGGTCTTCAATACAGCAGTATTGAGTATGCATGAAAATGACAACAGTAAGTTCTGAAGCACCTTGGAGATTTTACTTCATGGGCTGCTTCATTTTTGGGGTGCTTGACACTTGTACATCTGCTTCATTATTTTGGTTTGGCTAGAGTGTTGACTTATAATCACCCGCTAAATCCATAAGCATCAATATCTCGTATTTGACCTTTATGTTTAATTGGGTGTCTTCTACTCTTTTTCTTTTTCAGGTTTTCCGACTATTCTACTTGGGCATCTAGCCATTGATCATTCAGTCTGGCAAGTGACAAAGTTTTCTTGTCATTCTTGGCAAGCCATCATTCTCTGTTTGTAAATTACTAATTAAATAATGGTTTGTACTGAGCCCTGGCAGGATGAGCTCGTCTTGGTTTTTTGTTTACTCGTGTATTTTTCTTTTTATTTTTATCATTAATTTTTACACATTTTAGAAAGAAATGCTTAGACAATATTTGTCTTGCAATCAGCTTATCTAGTGCTACCATAGTATGGAGTATTATTTTAGTATTATTTTATGTAGAAAATAACTTAGAGAAAGGTTTCCTAAAATATTGCCCCCGGCATAGTTATGAATATGAATTTATCCCTTTCCGAATTGAATTAGGAATTCTTTACCCATTAGGAAATTCTACTCCTTTTTCATTTGGGACTATTATATTATAAATATTCATAATCATCTTTAGGCAATTCATACGATATAAATAGAACAGAACAGAACCCTACCTTACAAAAATTCCTCGATCAAACCTAAATTTCCTCGATCAAACCTTAGGCAATTCATACGAAAATTTCCTTGATGGATTTGCAGCCAACATCTCCACTTTTGATGATTTCGGTGGAGGAAGAAACATTGTTTGTGAGCTTGAATGGCGACAAAGCAGTACCAAAGTTGAAGAAGAACAGTCCAAAATATTTCAAGCCTATTGGTTCCTCTCATGGATGGCTCATCCTCTTGGACGAAAACTCAGAGCCATATCTTCTAAATCCTTTCAATCAATCCAAAATCCAACTCCCCAAGAAAATTAGTTTTCCTCACATTAATAGCATCACGAGTAAATGGTTTCGCGGTGGTGAATGTTTATTCGTGGAATACACCTCTGGTTTTACCAGATGGTTTGATTCCACAGAAGATAAATCGCCTTTGCTTTCCATCAAGAAAGCTGTACTGTCAGCAAATCCCAGTACCCACAAAGATTTTGTAGTTGCGGTTATATACGGTGAAAAATCAAGAATTGCCTACTGTAGAAATGTAGAAATGGAGACAAGGAGTGGAGTGCAATTCAGGATGGGGATTCTGACCCATACTATGATATTGCATGTTCTAATGATGATTTACTATTTGCATTGGGAAAAAATGCATCAGTTGAAATTTGGGGGATTTGATGTTTTCTGGTTCTTCTACACTGCTCAAGAAAAAGGGCACAACTACTCAGCCTCCATATCCAACAAAGTTTTTGGAAACCATGAAAGGCTATCTTGGAACACTTTATGCCAGGAAGTTCTACTTAGTCCCCTGTCTGGACAGATCTTCTTCATTGTGAGGTGCGTTGGGGAGTTTGTGATCACTGATGGTAAAGTTGTTTATGAAGGAGATGATGATGTGATCTGTCCTTACAAAGCAATCAACTTTCACGTTGCCTGGATACAACCACCTTGACTTGGAAGGCAGTGAAATCATTGAATAATCTTGCGTTATTTCTAGGAGGGAACCATTCTGTTTCAATGTTGGTCTCGGATCATTCAGAACTCAAGGGAGATTCTATTTACTTCACAGACGACTACTGGGATCGAATGGACGAGGATTACTTGTATGGAGGCCATGACATGGGAGTTTTCAGCCTGAAAGATGAAAGAGTAGATGAGTTTTTTAATATAGATTTGCAGAAAATTACACCACCTCCCTTTTGGCTTGTTCCTAAGTTATTAAACATCCAAAATTCTGTTTTTGGATTAAAGTAGGGAGATTCTTGAATGTATACATGTATTGCTGTTTATATATATTATAATAAATCAGAATATTCCCTGATAGTAAGCATGCATTTCATTAAAAGCATAGAAAAGCCTCCAGAAGTTGAGAGGACAATATATTAAATCAGATGATAAAGTTTTCTGTTCTTGAAGTAAATATATAGAAATTCAAAAGACAGAACCTAATACAAGTAACACAATTCAGGAGAAATAATAAATTGCAGGCAGCTAAGCTAGTCTGGCTAATTGCATTCCATTGCTAAATCCCAAAAGCTGCTCTTTGTATGTATGAAGCATTCTTCTGCAGGTGTTTTCGCGTATTATAATAATGTTTGATGCATAGTCCCAGGTTCCAACATTAATGGCTCTGTCAATCGAAAGAAAAGGAACGGGTAACTTTCACTTGAAGATCAAAACAGGAAAAAGAATTTAAGTTTGTTAATGACAGACAATAAAACACTCACTCCAGGTTCTGGTTCAGCTTTTGCTTGATCCCCTTTTGGTTCATCAGCTTTTGAGTTCTCTTCACCTGTACAGTAGTGGAGAGAATATAATTTACTTCAATTACTATTCCCAATCAAAATTAACCAAACAACATAAATAACTAATTGGTTCTTGAGTAGCAGGTTGTGAGTAAGAATGCATGATTAAGCCCTGGACACTCTGGTCTTCCACCTAATGAACCAACCACTGAGTCATTGTAATTTACTCATTCACAATCCTGTCAGGCTTGGGCGAGAGATTTCGCGCCCTTTGTGGGCAAGATATGGAAGGATTTATTGAGTACCTCCATCTTCAGGCATATCAGAAGTCCAGAGGGTGAGGTTGTCTCTCAAGAGCTGCATAATTAAGGTGCTGTCCTTATAGGACTCCTCATTCAAAGTGTCCAACTCTGCAATTGCCTCATCAAATGCTTGCTTAGCCAAGTGACAGGCCCTGCATGCATTGCATCCAATTAAGTAAGTAGTTGTTGATGATTGAAGGTAGGCAGGTAGGTGTGAATATACCTTTCTGGGGAGTTGAGAATCTCATAGTAGAAGACAGAGAAGTTGAGAGCAAGGCCAAGACGGATTGGATGAGTGGAAGCAAGTTCTGTGCTAGCATAACCCGAAGCTGCCTGAAAAGTGAAAAGGAAACACAAACCAGACAGACAGATTAGGAAAAAGCCCCCAGGGAACTAAGAGGTTACAAGTTCGACTTCTATAATGATTGCAGGTTTCCCTCTTCACCAATAAAAAAAAAAAAAGTAAACATTAATATAAAGATATGCCTCATAGCCCTTGAGTGATTGATCAGAAGCCTCTTTCTTTTCTTGGTCAGCCTTGAACTCGGCTAGATACCGGAAATAGTCACCTTTCCTGCAATGCAAAAGCATAATTAAGCATATATTCATGCATAATAAGCAAGAGAGTGGTGAATTAAATTAAGAGATGGAGCATAAATATATACAGACATCTTGTAATAGAAGACAGTGGCCTCTCCAGTTTTGGAAGATGGGATCAAGTGGTTGTCAAGGATTTGAAGAATCTCATGGCAGATGTTGGAGAGCTCATCCTCAACCTTCTGACGATAAGTCTTGATGAGCTTCACATTGTGTTCGTTGCTCTTCGACTCCTCTTTCTGCTCTATAGAAGACATGATCCTCCATGAAGCTCTCCTGGCTCCAATCACATTCTTGTACCCCACAGACAGCAAGTTTCTCTCCTCCACCGTCAGCTCCACATTCAGTTTCGCCACATTCTTCATGTACTCCACCATTTCTAACCAACAATTAATTAATGAGATAGATCAGATCCAACATACATTCATAATTAAGAAATGAAAAAAATAAAATACCTTCATAACGTTCGGCTTGTTCGGAAAGCTTGGCCATGTAAACATGGGTCTCCCTCTCCTTTTCTGACGCCATGTTAGGATCACAGACGAGAGAGTTTTTGTTTTCTGGCTTGATCGGTCGAATTATTTAGAGGAAATTAAGAGATGGAAATGAGTGTACGTTGCAGGCAGGCAGAGGGCTTTTAAGTTTTGAAGCACAGAGAGAAGAATATGGTGGCGTGAGAATAGGCTATGCTATGATGAAGGAATGGACAGAGTCAGAGATCGCCTGAGGAAGGGAACAATAACTGTATACGTGCATTGCGCGCTCTCTCTCTCATATTAATAAATTTAATAAATCTTGTTTTTTTACAACAATATAATAAATCTTTTTAAAATTGATTATTCTACAAACCGTATATCTTTTTTTGAAAATACAAACCGTATATCTATTCTGCGCTAATTTCTTAAACTACAGCATTTTTTTAAAAGATCAAATGATGGGTTACACTTTTGTGAGACCATCTCACGAATCTTTATCTATAAGAAGGATCGAGTTGTGTCAATATGAAAATGTAATACTTATACTGGAAAATATAATACTAATTAGAAATAAAATGTTTTTTACTTATGAAAATGTAATACTTTTGACGTTTTAGTAATGTTGACAAGTGTTTGTTACTTATAAGTGAAAATATAATACTTTTAAATCAAAATATAAAAGTATTACCGAATGATCAAATTGACTCGGGAGATCCGACTCAAATAATCCAATAATAAATTATAAACGGTAAGTGATAAAAGACAAATGTAGTATAATAAAAAAGACAACAATTTGCTAATCATAGAGACAAAATTTGTATTAATGAGTTGTGTAAAGTTATTACAAGAGGATAAGTTATGTCCTAACAAGACAAAGAATTTTTATACTAAATAATTGATTCGGTGTCTTTCGAAGGATCTCCTTATCCTATTGAATTATAGATAAATTGACTAAGTTTTTATAGTTCAATTTTAGGAAGTCTTCTTAGGAATTATAAGAAACGTCGATTTTTCATATAATCGAAGTTATATGTCCGATGTTATATGTGATTTTTGTAGTAGTATAAGTTGTATTAAGTGTTTGTTCTTTGTATTATTTGTCCCGCGCCGCACATACCACACTGACCAAAGACCCAGTAATTGGTTGAGAACGGGGCTCGGCCTGGGTGGCCAAGCACGAGGCTTAGACTGGGTAGCGAGCGGGGTGGGCTCGGTCCTAGATCCCCGCAGCTTGACGGGTCCGATTTCCTTGAGGTTGATTCGCACTAATTCCTATTTACAATATATCTATCAATTACGTTTTCCCATATATCTAATAAACGTTTTATTCCTTATTAGTATTACATTTTCAAGTATAATTAAGTATTACATTTGATCTTGACCCGACTTGTCTCGTGGACTAAAATTTGAAAGATAGTCTCACATAAGTTTTTGCTCTAAATTATAGATCAATGAGTTCGTATACAATCAATCCAATGATATGTTTTGTTTAAATATGTTAGTATGTACATTTGCTCTTACTTGTGAAAATTGAATTCAGATTTTTTCAGAATTTTTCTTCACAAAAAGACCATTCGCTACTTCAGCTAGCCCATTCGGTAATAACAATTGCATCTGTGTACTTAATGCACACCTTTTAAAGTTTTTTCCCCTCTAACAAAAATCCCAACTTAGCAAACAAATTATCCATTCTCTCTTTCCTCCAATATGACCATGCTTTCTTTCTTCCAAGTAAATCCGCCATTCCATTCCCACCAAAATGCTGAGACAAACAGTAAATATACCTTTTAAATCTCTGTTCGTCCTCCACCACCGCCAACTCCTCTTCCGAACATCAATCGCCGCCGCCGCCTCCATAGCCCAATCACAGCCTCCTATCCCCACCGCACCGGTCAACGAAGCGCACCTCCTCCGTGTCTGCACAATTCTCTACCAGCAACAGCATTCCTCCGTGGAGAAGCTGCACAACAGCCTCCACAAAACGCCCTTCCACCTCACCCACGAGTTCTTCCTCCGCGTTTGCAATAACTTCCCCTACTCATGGAGACCCGTTTACAAGCTCCACGAGTTCGCCGTGACCCGACCCGGCTTCGCCCACACGCCCACCACCCTCAACAAGATGCTCGACGTCATCGGGAAGTCCAGAAACATCGACCTCTTCTGGGAATTCCTTCAGGAGATCGGTAGACGTCGCTCGGTCACCCCGAAGACCTACGTAATCGCCTTGAAAACACTAGCTTCGGCTAGAGAGCTGAAGAAATGCGTTGAAACTTTTCACGTAATGAACGGATTTGGTTATGAGTACAGCGTGGAGACTTTGAACAAGGTGGTGGAGGCTCTGTGCAGAGACAAGCTAGTTGAAGAAGCTAAGCATGTGGTTATGAAGTTGAAAGATTCAATAAACCCTAGTGTGGTTACTTACAGGTACCTGATATATGGTTTTTGTGACGTGGGCGATACAATTGAGGCCTGCAAGATCTGGAATTTAATGATCGATGCAGGTTTCGAGGCCGATATCGAGTCGATTGAGACTATGATGGAGAGGCTATTCAAGAACAATGACTATGGCCAGGCGTTGAAGCTTTTACAATCCATTAGAGTGAGCAGAATGGATGGTTTGGGGCTGTCAACATACCGGCTGGCGATCAATTGGCTGTGCAAGAAAGGGAAGATTGGGGAGAGCTATGCAGTGTTCGACGAAATGTCCAAGAGAGGGATTAACCCTGATAATTCAACATCAGCATCAATAATCTACGGACTTCTTTGCAGAAGAAGGGTGAGGGAGGCATACGGGGTGTTGGATGGGATTGAGAAGCCAGATATAAGTGTGTATCATGGGATGATCAAAGGGCTCCTGAGGTTGAAAAGGCCAAGAGAAGCAACACAAGTTTTCAGGGAGATGATCGCCAGAGGTTGCGAGCCAATAATGCATACATATATAATGTTGTTGCAGGGGCATTTGGGGAGGAGAGGAAGGAAAGGGTGGGATCCGCTGGTGAACTTTGACACCATTTTTGTGGGAGGTTTGGTTAAGGCAGGGAAGACATTGGAAGCAACGAAATACGCAGAGAGATTGAAGTTCAGAAAGGTTGAGGTGCCAAGGTTTGATTATAACAAGTTCTTGCATTACTATTCGAATGAAGAAGGCGTGGTTATGTTTGAGGTGATGGGCAAGAAACTGAGAGAGGTTGGTTCCTTTGATTTGGCAGATATATTTCTGAGGTACGGTGAGAAAATGGCAACCAGGGACAGGAGAAGAAACAGATTTGTAATAGAGCCAGGAGATGAACAGAATGAAGAAATCAAAATGAGCCATTGAAAACAGAAGAATCAGAATTGTTGAAGCATAACACAAAATGGAGACGTTCAAATATTCTCACTATATGTACATACTGGAACAGAGCTAGAGAGTTCAGGCATTATATTTATAACTTGTTTTTTCCTATATTAATGATTGATTCTAGCTTTCCGCGCACTAAACACTTGTTCTTGAAATGTTGGGTAAATTCCAATTACAAAATCAATGAAGATATATGAAAACCAAAAACAAAGACAAAAATGGGATGAATGAATCACTACAGAATTTTTGTACCCGCTAACCAAGACTCTATGCTGGGGTCGTTTCTGCAGCAGAGGTTCTTATCATCAACACTTTTTGGAAAGAAATGTCTCCACCTTGTTCCTCAACCTCCAGAAACACTGCACCAAATTTTGAAGCCTTATTGTGCAGTTCTCTCCCTGTAGAACATTATTATAATCAATTCACATCCACTATCGTGCCATGGGACGATGAGATAATGGATGGAAAAGAAAAACCCCCCAGCTCCCATCAATGCACAAACTCCCCAGCGAAGATAATGCAGAAGTGTACAGACTGAAGTACAGAAAAATCTTGATAAAGTTGTGGTCCACTCATCCATCAGTCCACCACAGATATAACTGCAATGACAATCATTGTGATCTACCAACTGTTTCAGTAGGGAACAGATGAAACTAGGGTTTGTGGCTCCTGTGGTTTTGCCTTGTTCACATCTGTAATACCTTCATAGTTTTGGAAGCAGCTTTGAAGAGAATGTTAAAAAAAGTGGAACATTTCATTTCGGGCCAGACCTCCAACAAATAGAGTTGTTTCTTTTATTATATTGGTCTGAGGCAGGGGGAGGAGGTTGGTCTGAAAATATCGTGTTAGTAAAGAATGGTTTTTTTGGGTCTACATTTTTGGATAGGCAGAAGCATTGTGGGTGTTCATGAGATACAAGACAGTTAATCATGTGGAATATTACCAGCTTCAGAAAACACTGGAGAACCATCAGCTTGGTAGATTTTCATCTCTTGATAATTATTTTTTCACAAATGGCTTTTGACATACAAGTAGCCGCTGATCACTTCCATTCTGGAGGTCAATCACCCTGGCTTCCCAGCGGATCTGTGTGGCAAACATACGAGCCTTTTCTATATGGCCCAATTTATCTGATATAATAACCCATCCCTGTAAGGTAAGAGAACAATTGTTTAACACAAAATGTTAGTGTGCTAACATATTAAGCACTGAAGCTAGCTCAAATGTGTAAAGTATATACATTAAAAAATGTTTAATTACACAGCAAGTCTGGGAAAGAAAAGACAAACCTCGGGCCTTAAAATACGATCCATCTCGAAAAGTAGATCAATCATACTGCATCTTTGTGAACTAAGGTGTGAAAGGAGCCCATTGGCATGAAGCATGTCAAATGTTCTAGGGTATGTAGGAAATGATTCACACCTGCCACAATTTTAACATTGAAGTAAATACCAGAGAATTATTGAAAAACGGGATTAGGCTATCCCTAAAACCTACATTACTTGACGAAACATTAAAAAGTGACACCAAATTCAAGAATATGAATGCATTGTGACAAATCTTTTATTCAGTAGAATACTTCAACATCTAGGCTGTTTCCATGAAATATAGCAGAAATCACACCCAAAAATGAGGTCTGTGTTATGACTCATCTACTTCTAAATTCTTTCTTTTTCAGATCTCATTATATTCACTCCTAAAAACTAAACTAACTGCAAAAGAAAATGCACCTTAGCTCTCACTCTATGTCAATCTACAAACTAAATATAGATAGAAATATACACATCTTGAGAGAGAATCACAACAAACCAAAAGCATTGTTTCTCTGCCGTCTAGCATAGATCTTTATGTTATTTCAAGTGATAGCTTGACCACTCAAAATAATTACACAATGCAGCAAGCCAAGGTGGTGGGCCTGTTAGCAAGAATGCATACATGGGTGTATCATGTAAATGAATTCGCATTGTTTGGTGCCAATGATGTCAGATGCCCCAAAGGTCCCCAAGTGTATAGCACAGCAAAGGTATTTTTATCATCTCTCACATAGAATTTCTTCAGTTAACTCTATTATAAATAAATTGGTATGTGTATGCTTTTTTATAAGGCTAAACTAACATATTACCAGTTATGCAGAATGCCTGCAAATCCTCGATCAAGTATGAGAGGAAGTGTATTGCGCACCCCAAGAGGCACAACATTCATCACCCACACTGATTTTCCTGCTTCAGATAATGCAGCATTTAATCCCCCATAATATGCATTCATATCCATAACATTCCGAACCATATTATATGGAGGCAATGGATCCTCATCCCCAGGCCTCTTTGGATGGTCAGAGAAAATTAAGGGTGACAGCAAAGACCAATAGTTTCTCAATGAAGATCTCCAGAACTCTAAGTCCTCATAGAAATCTTCAGGATGAATACCTGCTTAACAAGAAATTATTAGTTCTTTGAAGATGGACATATATAGAGTATCACATATCAGGCTTATAGAACTAGTATCCTTTCCATGAATTTCAAGTTCAGTTGAGTTCAGAGGGCCAGTTCTGGCATGAATGGGAATCCATCTATTGTTGGCTGTCCCTGAAATACAATGTGCAAGTGGTTGGTAATAAGTTTGAATATCCTCTCCATTACAAATAGGTACAGCTCCCTGCTTCCTACAACACAGAACCAACAGTATATTACAAGGGTTGAAGGGGGAGAAACAAGATGCATAAGTAAAATGGCAAAATTAGGGCAAAGAATAGAATCTAGAGTGTCAGGAAGAAAGAGGTGGCAATACAGGCAGAAAGTGTAAACAAATGTGATCAGGTCCAATGTTACCCATATATCTATATATAAAGCATCTAATAGATAAAAGTAATTCATCAGAAGTGGTGAACAAAAATGTTTTCCCATATGTGAAGCAAAAAGAATCAGAAACCATTTTTTATAGTGTAGCTTCTATACAAAAGCTATCCCATTAGTCTCACACTCTCACCTAGTACACTGAGAATCGACTGTCTTCTGCCAGATGAAAGTTTCTTCTTGTTGGGCCAAAAGGTTCCAACAAATTTCCCTGGAGAACTTTTCAAATGGAGTTGATAGTCTTCCCTTCTTTGAACTTATAAAATTTCCATTTTGCTGGCTTGTAGGTGAGGTTAACACAAAGTAGCCTCCAGGCTTCAATATACGGTCAGCTTCAATAAGAAATAGTCCATCTGGTTTGCAAAATCACTATTAGGTTTCATGGTAATAAAATTCACCATCTACAATTGGAATAGAAGAAATTTTATACACATTGTTCACAGACATGCTTTACGTTACTAGTACAGCACTATTTAACAACTACTCCACTATCTCTGATTAGTAAGAATCTGTTCTTTTACTTAATTACTTGAATTTTAGAGTACTACTATTGTTATTTTACTTGTCCCCATTCCAAAATAAAATTACTCTTTCTTTTCTGGTAAGCCACATGGGGCATCCTAACTTCATTGTTTTGAAAACAGGGCATCCTAACTTCATAAAAGAAGCACTTAAAATAGATTAAGAGCATGATATACGAGAATATAATGTAATAATATCAGGTTTGTCACAGAGAAAACCTAATAGCTACAAAGACCTATAATGTACAAGCAAAGGATACTATAGCAGGCTTAGCAGCCAATGGTTAATCTCCTTTAATGAGATAGAGTAAAATGTAGAACTAACTCAAGGTTATAATTGAGCCATTGATAACACTAACAGCTATGAAGAGAAAGTCCACAATATCTGACAAAATGGAAAGAACCTATAACCAACAAATATCATATGTTCTTTTTTTTTTTAGATGGTGCCTTTAAATGGCTGGGGTAGGTTGTAGAGAATATAGGCAGTTCTTGAAAAGCAGTGTACAATTGTGTTACATGAAGTAAATACATTTGCAGAAAAAGCACAGTACAAGTTACAAAAGAAAGAAAGAAAAAAAAGAATTAAATAGAAAGCAAACAAATTTATTATGGTAATCAAACTCATTGAGGCATAGATTAACAAATGAGGATAACGACAAAGAAGTTTCATAAGAAATGTCATCTTCGATGCTATGAAGGCAATACCTTTCTTATCCCATATGATCCCACACTGAGCACAATGAACCATGTCATATGACAGTGATGGGAATGGAAGCTGATTAGCAATGAAGTTGCCAATCACTGCTGGAAGTCCTCTCTCAAGTGCTAACTGGACTTGGCTACTTGAAGATTCATATGCTGCCACACAAAGAGGCATCAACTTTAGAGAGAGTAAGTGAGCCCCAAAGCTACCAAATCCACAGCCAATATCTAGTACATTGTGCACCTGTTATTACCAGAAGATAAATTATCTTAGCCTCAGTAAAAACTGGTTTGAAATCATGGTTTCAGTATCAAGAAACTGAACTACACTAGTATATGATTTTGAGCTTTAACAAAAGTGGAGAACAGTATAGCAACTAAACAAGAAATGCTGGTCCTCAAAACAGCAAGTGGGAGATAGAATAAGTGTTAAATGAGTATAAAATAACCAAGACTTACACCAGCTTGAAGAAGTTCAGTGTCACTTCCTAACCCAATCAACTCTGCAATTAGGTGAGAGTAGTCTTTGACGTCATCAACAACTGCTCCATCATCTGAACGGAAAGCAATTTGATTCTCTTCTAGTAACATTAGCCTGGTACATTTGATCACTAATTAGAAGAAAACAGTTGTCACTCACAAAGAAACTTTACTATTCTGCATAATAATAAATCATAGATAGTAAAAAACTCAATCCACTGCTTTTATGATCTTTGCAGATTATATATTGAATTCAATATTTTTAGCATCTCTAATTTAATCATAAAAGGTGAATAATTGAATATAATTACCTTTTTGTCATGCCTCCAGATGAAAGGAAATGGCCTTTGGTTAACTTCACATTTCCGCTCCAGATGACATCCCTTCCTGCAGGCCAAGTCAAAGGAATCTTATAGTCCTTAGGCGGACGCACTAAACAATCCTGCAGATCTTGTGATACTTCACAATACCGATCAAACTCCTCCCCATCCTTAAATCCAGAAAGCAAATTTGCAGACACATTGTAGCAAGGTACATAGTTCTCTCTATCCTTGCTACAAATACCAACATTCTTTATCCGGTTAGATCCATGGGAAATGCTCCTTAGTTCCAGGTAA
This sequence comes from Ipomoea triloba, assembly GCF_003576645.1. Lineage (NCBI taxonomy): Eukaryota > Viridiplantae > Streptophyta > Magnoliopsida > Solanales > Convolvulaceae > Ipomoea > Ipomoea triloba. The sequence goes on along the minus strand of NC_044916.1, from coordinate 31,187,220 downwards.
TCTCCTGCTGCTTGCTCCTTCAACCTTCTATAATTTGTATAAATGTTAGGTTTTGAAGAAGTAACAGAGTCAAAAGCACTCGAGGAAGATGATCCCAACAATGATATTAGCCCAAATATGCTGACAAGAAGCAAGAGCAACCAATTGAGTGGTGGTCTAGGGCCGAATATTATGGATAGCTTGTTGAACAAAGGGCTTCTCATGACCAGATTTTGCAGACCCCTTAAATTTGAGCTGATGCACTCCACAAGTACTAGCTATTGTTTTGACTTGAACCTCCAAGGTCCACATAAGCTACAACCTATTGTAAGACACAATCCCTTGTAAATATCATTCAAGTCCCAAACAACTTCAACTGGCATTGGTAGAATCTAATAGCCAAGCTTTCATCAATTGCAATAAATTCAGCAGCTACACCCTATGAATTAAATAGTTGAACTATAAACCAGCTTAATTGATCCTTTCAACCACCCACTCTAACCACAACAACAGAATTCAGAAAAGAAAATCACTCCTCAGAAAACTAACGCACCAACTACCACACCTTCCAATTCAAATACTTCAGGACTTCTCAAAAACTCCGCGAGTAATGCCAAACTCACTCTTTTCCAAAATAAGTCTTACTCCTAACAAATCCAACAAGTAATCTCGGATCAACCTGCAAACACATCGCCAATTTTTTTCAAATAAATAACCAAGTGGATATAAGCAAATCCTAACTAACTTTGAGACAAAGTTAGACAGCATTACAACGATGAAGATCTCAAACTCAGATCGGCTCCACACAATTCCCCAAGCGTAAAGTTAAAAATAGAAATGACATCAATAATCATTAATCAATAATCATAACGATCATCATTACAAAGCAAACGACTATTAATTACAGGACATTAGGGTTTTTGAGCGTACCAGCTAGCTCCAGAACAATGCCTCTGTATGTATAGCTTTTTCCTGTGTATGCATACACTGAACCGACTATGCAGAGCACGGATTCACCATTAACGTCCGACGAAAGAGAAAGAAGCAAACAGCTTTTTGGTTGGATGCAGAATCCTACTCCGAGTCCTAGTTATCTAAAATGGAGAAATTATTATATTATTGAATCTTAGTTTATAATATTTTATGATAGATCTGGCGTATATACACAACACTCACTGTTATAGTGGAATAATAATTGTGCTTGCATTATTCTCCCTTTTGCCGATATTAATAACATCGAAAATTGAGATTTTTGTTCCTTAAATTATTTTATTTTTAAAAATTTAGTGCTTATAAGCTAATTTAAATAAATTTAGTTCCTTAATTGTTTATAATGTTGTATATTTAATCTCGAATATTATATAATTATCAAATTCAATTGATATATGAGTTATTTTTATAAATATTCACGGTTAAAAATGACGTTCACATGTAGAGAACGAAACTTTTTAATCATAGATATTAATTCTAAATGATTAAAATTAATCTCATAAAAGAAATTTGTTAATAAAATTTGAGAATTATATAATATTAGGGATTAAAAGCTCAAAATAATGAACAATTAAAAAACTAGATTTGTTTAAACTAATTAGCATGAACCAACTTTTCAAAAGTGAAATAATTTATGAATAAAAAATGTTGAATTCCCTAATAACATTAATAAGAAAAATTCCTTTAAAATTAAAATAACTTTTTTTCCAAGAGAAATGCGTCTCATATATTACTAGAAGGGTGTAAGAACAGCGCCATGCAATATAGTACATGAATAATTTTATAAATGTAGGGTTATCATTATTTATAAATATGATGTTTGTAGCATTAAATAATGTATATTATCATCATAATTAATAAAATAGCTCTTTTACTCTCGTAGACGTAAGCAAACTGTCATACCATGTAAATATTTTTCTTCTTGATTTTTATGTCTTTTTTCTTAATCTCTTGTTACATGGTCATACCATGTAAACTACATATGTCACTATAAAATCATATCAATAGTCATTCGAAGTGGACCCAAACACATGCAAGTCAATTGGAGGATCACCAATTTGTGTAAACGGTACAGTTATCTAATTAATATATACAATTATTGATTTTTCTATAAATATGTTTTAGCCTGCAATTTCAATCTCTAAATAAAATTGACTGTACTTTATTCTCTTATTTTCTTTTCTTTTTTAATATGAATATTCGTTAATATTATATAATATGATGTAAATATCAAAAATTGATTGCAAGTGTTGTAAACGTTTTATTTACTTAAATGCATGCAATAGTATAATGAGCTAGAAAGTGAACAAACAGAAACAAATGTAAGGTAAGGTTTAGTTGATGATTGATTTGAGTAATGATTGTGCCTTATATGAAGAGCAATGTAGTTAAGACTTGGTCTAAACAAAATCAGAAAATTGCAATGATGCCAAATGGAGCCGAGTAGGTAATTTCCTCCGTGCTTCCGGCAAGAATATATATACTTCATATGTGTTTTTATCTAATAAAAAGATCATAAAATAAGATTTATGAATGTGACACGTTATGCTTCTATCTAACAAATGACTTAGCAATAATACAACCATTTATAAAAATAATAATAAAGGATCGGAGAAGGTGTTGCATGTCCACATGGAATCGAATTGGGTTACTTGACTTACTAGCTAGACTTTTATACTAACGCAGTAACATGATAGAAGACTTCATCATGTATTTAGACATGACATCCCTCTCTTCCATCCTAACATTTTTATACAATAATATTATTTTGGCTTGCCTTTAATATAATATTTTCTAGAAACATTAGTGAAGTTTCGTCTCAAACGAAGTCTCTAGGAAGCTCTCCACCTCTTAGATTCGGACTTCCTCTCCGACCATCATTTTTTAAAATCATTATTTAGAGTCGAATGTTGTTTCATCCCCCAACAATCTCTAATCAAAGACGATGGGTGATCTTTGAGTGAGGCCATTGGTCTTTGATGGGACCTTTTGATTTTTTTTTTAAATCATATCAATTTTGTTGTCCACATAATATGTCACATGAAGAAACTTGTCATTTGGGTATACTTGTACGATTTTAATTTGTATCAGTGACACGAATCGCCCTAAATATATATTATGTCCATAGTACAGTGATATATTTTACCTTTAATCCATTTAATTTAAATGTGATTTAAAATCATTAATTCAAACTAAATTGAGTTTTATTTTTTTTTTTAAAAAAAAGTTTGTACTTTCGTTTATTTAGAATTTAACTTTTAATATTTGAGCCGAATTATTTGAATTTGCCTGTTTAAAAGTTTAGTAAAGGAACTGAATTTGAGATATATTGAAGTAATAAGCAAGTTATAAATGACCTGGACTTGCACTCAAACCCATTACATTTGCATAGCATTGAAACTCACACAAAAACTTGACGTAGTGGACACCAATACCACAAAATGATTAACCTTGCTCAAAAACGAATTTAGTAGTGGACAGGTAAATCACATAATTTAGTAGCCTATTAAATGGAAAGATAAGGGTCTAGCATTCATATATAAATAGTCCGCAAAATGATTAACCTCTTTATTGCTTATGGTATCTCTAAAGTCAACAATATTTATAAATCTTGCTCATCATCATATTGAAAAATATATATGGAAGCCAAAGTCATTTACTTCACATCTTTATTTTTTATTTTTCAATTTTTCATTTCTCTAAAGAAAAAAAAAGGTTAGAAATGTTGTTACAAGGAACCGAAGTGTGGATCTACTTTTCATTCGTGTATGTCTTCAGTTTTTCAAATTTGGAGACTTAGTTCAATATATTCTCCAAATTCTTTCCCTAAACAACTTTTTTTGTAAATTTTTAATTTTTCATTTCTCTAATTTTTTTTAATTTTTCTCTAAATAAATGCACTTCTTTTCTCCTGGCGATAATGGCGCACTGCACGCGCAGCAGCTCCACCGCCACTGAATGCGGAAAAAAACATTTATTTCAAATACCCAATGACCATACAATCCAAATGTCCAAATTATGAGGTAACTACTCACAGGTTGTACAATTTGCACTTAGACAATGATGGGCGCACCATGGTAGTGTAAGTTTGTAACTTGTCACGATTTTATTATTTTAAAAAGTTAATTTCATTTTTTTTACTAAATTTATAAGTGGCAATCTAATTTAATTTTTGATTTTCAAAATATTCTCTTTAATCTTAGTATTATTGTGACACGACTATTTTTGGTCATTCATCAACAAAATCGTTTAAATTGTGTTAAATACATAGACATTTTAGTCTATTCAATTCTAAGTGCTAACTATTTTTTTTTTGGTCCTAGATTTATATATGTTATTACACTTTTAGTCCTTTTTTTCATAATATCCCCATTGGTTCTAGTATTATTGTAGCATGACCATTTTTTTATCATGTTTAAATGTCATTAAAAATGATTGTTTTTACCACTCAAAATCCCCCATTTCTCTTCTTGGTAATAGAACAATTCAAATGTTCTACATCTTTAAAAAAAAAAACCATATACATTGGTCATACATCCAGTGATAGCATAAATAATCATATCCATAATTCATTATATTTATAGCATAATGGAGCAAAACTGGTATCAATACATAAATGTAGTAAAAAAAAAGTACAATTAAAAAATCACAAGTATATTTCATGGACAATAAAGATACATATATAGGTGAAGCATAAAGAAACAAACACCGAAATTTCAAGCAAAAACATTGTTATTACATACACACCATAAACAGACTACTTTCCCATTGACACACATTGATCTATGAATAAAAGTGAAATTTGGTCCAATTCAAAAGTGAAAGTCAAGGCCGGATCCATTAATGCATGCTTTCTCTGATCCTTCATCCTTGTACTATCATAAGTAGGGGAAAAGAATGCATCAGTTTTTCTCACCCGGCCCTTTATAAAAAAAAAAATAATATAGGGAGTATATATATAAGTATTTGAGCTGCATGCTGCTATGGGTTCTAAACCAATTATTTTCGTTTTCATTTCCTTGGCTATTTTTCTCATCATCATAAGCGCTGATGAGGTTGCTGCTAGTGACTTACTGGCCAACTGTAAGTTACTTTAATTCCGCCCGATCCATTCATCAATTTCTGCTCTGCTCTGATCTATATTTCGATCATATTTAATTTTCATGCATATATCACATGCATGCTTCCAGTTCCAGAGATTCCATTCCTCTTCAAAGAACCAATGCCTAAAGTCAAACAAATTAAAAGGAAACACAATGTGGCCTGGGGAAATTTATAGTACGTATGTAGTTGGACATGTAATCGCCAATGTCCCTTGCGGGGAAAAGGAAGCAATTTTTTTTAAATGGAAACAAAATTCCTTCCTAACAATATTTTTGATTTACAAGAAAGCTTGCAACCGTCATGTAAAAATACACTCTGAATGAAGGATGCCATGTGACCCACAGGTAAAGAATCACATTGAGATAAATCAGTCTAAGTTGTCTATAATCGACCGACTAAAAGAAATCAATTAACAACTCACATGTGACCCTAAATCAACTAGTTGCTAAAATATGACAGATCAGAGTTAGTTTTGTAAATATTATAAACTTGAAAGTTTGTAATAATTATAAATTAAAATTGATGACTTAGTGTTTTTTTGGTTACTAAAACCTTTAATGGGCGTCCCTGATGGACGGCTGTGATCAATCTTTACTTTTTACCGTAAGGAGTTACTCTCATTTGAACCTATATTATAATAATAGAAGTGTTTCCACATAATTTTTTCGGTAATTCATATATAAATACACTAGATTATACGATATTCTATGAAAATATATACACATATATAGTTTGACATGTGTAGAAAGTCAAATTATACTACTCGTGTAAGGAATGAGAATAACTAGGAAATTAGAGGGAATCAATTCATACCCTTTATTTTGAAAATTATCATACTTTAAAAAGTAAAAAAAAAATTCAATATTATACAATAACTTTCGTTATATATGGTTTATTTAGAAATTTGAATTGTCCGTTTTCAAAAAAAAAAAAAGAAAAAGAAAAAAGAAATTTGAATTGTCCAGCGTTTGGTTATCATAGGAAAAGATGAATTCAATGGAAAATAGTTCTTCTGATCAAAGAAATATGACTTAATTTGGTAAAAAATATCTTCTTAAATTTTTACTTTGAATATATTTTTTCAATCTCTTTATCACGCTTAGTTCTCTCTAGATGAGTGGTACGATGTTAAATTGGCAAGTTGACCCGCTATGTGTTTTGTTATTATTTAAAAAGTGTTGGGCTAACTTAGCTAAAATATGAGTCGAGTTGGGTTGAGTCAAACAATAAAATATTGACCCGACTCGTCTCAAACTCCAAAGTATAAAAAAAAAAAAATTATACGGATAAATAGTAATTAATATTTTTTAAAAATGAATCAACTCACAATCAATCACTTTCGAGCCATTATAATGCCATCGTCAACAACAATGCAAATATCCCTTTCGAGATTTACATACATAGAAACCTACGAAAGAGTTTCATTCCTCTTGGAGGAAATACCGAAATATTGATTGTTTTGGATCTTTTATCGGACAATACAATGTAGCCTACCTGTCCAACAAACAACTTACCTATATGTAAAACACATTGTACATAATATTTAAGGTTGAAATAATATTAAATGGGTGAAATAAAATTCTATTATTAAAAAACTGAGACATAAGATGTGAATTACCTAATCTGCTGTCATACATTTATCATTTTTTTAGATTTGTTCCCGGATTAATTTGAATCGCAAATTATATCGTGGACCGCGGTCCACAATCCATGGATTGTGGACTGCAGCATCGAAAAGACGTCGTTTTGATTAATGAAAATAGACAGATGAAACGGTATCCGTTCCGCGCAACTGCAGTTCCCTTTCAACACAATTGCAGTATCAGTTTACACAAGTGTAGTTCCAGATAGATGAAAGTCCTCTGTTCTGCGCAACTGCATTTCCTTTCCTTTCAATGCAGTATTAGTTCAACACAACTGCAGTATCAGATCTGGTCCACAATATAACAACTGAATTTGAATCCACGCTGACCAATCTCCCGTATACTTCGTAGGATCATTATGAATTACATTAAACCATTTCATAAAATAAAATAAATATTTTATTTCATACAATATATACAACAGTCAGTCATCTATTTTGCAATTGCATTAATAATCTGTTTATTAAATTCTGGGTTTTCTGTGTTATATATATATCACACTAAACATACATCCTAAGTTGAATCAAGTGATATATGCATGCTTAATTTAAACATAACCACCGTAGCATCACCTCCTCTGAAGTCTGATCTGATCAATTGGTCTCTGATCTATAACTTGGTACTAAAATATAAGCTAAGATATGTGGGTGAGGAAGGGCGGCGGAGCGGCAGTTGCAACCTTAACCGCCGCCGCCGTGTTTGTTGTGGTTACCAGCAGCTGCAGGTTAAGTGTAGCTCAGAACATTAGTAGAGGAAGCTTTCCAAATGGTTTTGTGTTTGGGACTGCCACTTCTGCATATCAGGTTTCATTATATTCTACTGTATGGTGTTTATCAATCTTATACTTTATATCTATAGTATTTGAACTTTTAATTAGAGACTACTGAACACCATCCACCAAAAAGCTAAGCATTCATATATAAAGACACGACTTTTAATTTTTATGTAAAAATTCGTAAAGAAAAAATTACAAATCTTTAATATAATTTTCAAAGTAACACCCAATCTGTTTCTTTAGTGTGAAGGAGCTGTGCAGGAAGATGGAAGAGGCCAAACAATTTGGGACACTTATGCACATAATTCTGGTAAAGTGATTGATAATAGCACGGCTGATGTAGCTGTGGATCATTATCACCGTTATCCAGTAAGCTAAGTTTTCTCCAAATAATTTCTACAATTAATCAGCATTATTTTTTAAAAAAAATGTTTAAAGGTTTATTATTATTATTCTGTCTTTTATTTTATTTTTCATTGGTTGTCACATTGTATAACAGGAAGATATAGAATTGATGAAGGCTATGGGGATGGATGCCTACAGATTCTCCATTGCTTGGTCAAGAATATTACCAAGTATAAATGATCCTCAGCTTTTACAAACATATGAAAAATAAAATTTTTAAAAATCAGGCTAGATATTATTATTATTATTTGCTTTTGTAATCTCAGATGGAACTGGGGACATCAACCAGGTTGGAATTGATCATTACAATAAAGTCATCAACATGTTATTATCCTATGGTAATGGTATTTGAATATTCAATCATTGTATGTCAAAAGTTATAAATTTTTTCAAAATAACCTAATTAATTAGCTCCAATTAAAAACATTGGTGCAAGTTTTTTCTTAGAAAAAAATAATACTTTTTATTCAGACTTTGATTGACATAAGCGTTATTAATTATTTAGGAATTGAACCATATGTGACCCTCTACCATTGGGACCTTCCTCAAGCTCTTGAGAACAAATACAATGGATGGCTGGATCGACAGATCATGTGAAATATACCAAATTAAATATGCTAAATTTAATTTTTATTATTTTGTACGTACTTTGGTTGTGGTACTAGAATTATTAGACCGGGGCTCATTTGACAGCACCCATTGATTTACAGAAACGATTTTGCCACCTATGCGGAGACGTGTTTCCAAGAATTTGGCGACAGAGTAAAGCAATGGATAACTATCAACGAGCCCCACACCATCGCCGTCCAAGGCTACGCTTCCGGATTCCTGGCTCCGGGGAGATGCACCGGCGGCTGCCCCGCCGGAAACTCTTCCACTGAACCCTACATCGTCGCCCACAACCTGCTCCTAGCTCATGCCGCTGCGGTCAACATTTACAAAAACAAGTACAAGGTAAATTAATTAAATACAATTCAATTAAGGCATATTATAATATGCCAATTAAAACACCCTGTGGCCTAGTGACACCCGATTTACACTAGTCTCAGTGGAGGTAACTGTTGACTCTTTGTGCTTCAGTAGTAGGTTGAGAAAGTAGCTATGAATAGATGCTATATTGTAACAGAGTCAGTAGTACTAAAAAAAAGGCATAATATAATATTGATAATAATTTCTTTATAATTAAAAATTAAGAGGCAATGCTACATGCCTACATAGAATATATATTAATTTGTCCATATTTTGTGACGTCTATATTATTGTTATTATTATAGGCTAAGCAAGGAGGTACCATTGGAATATCTTTAGATACTTTTTGGTATGAACCTTTGTCTAACTCTACAGCTGACCTTGAAGCAAGACAACGAGCACTAGACTTCAACTTGGGATGGTGCGTAATTTTTAAAAGAATTTATAGTGCCGATAAATATCATGTCTACTGCCAAATAAATAGTAATTGCATTTTTTAAAATAAAATAACAATTAATTTTGAAAATATATCACCACCTTTTTCTATTTATAATAGTATATGATACCTTTTTAACCTAGTTGAATTTTAAACTTTTTTTTCTATAATACGGATAGTATCGGGTACAATCACATGTTCACATATATTTAATTGTATGAGCACTATTTTGCATCAATATTGAGTGCTAGTATAACAAAAACAAAAGTACCATATATGATTGTACCTAATACTATTGACACAGTATTAAAACTTATGATTAATTTTTTGACATGTACAAGTTAGATGGTGTTTGAAAATTCAGAATCTTAGATAGTATTCTTTTTATTCGTTGAATGATTCAATTTAATCTAGGTTTCTTGAACCTGTGACAAGAGGGAATTATCCGGGGTCAATGAGAAGTAGAGTTGGAGAGCGATTGCCAAGATTTTCCAGGGTGGAGTATAATCTTCTCAGAGGTTCCTACGATTTCATCGGCATAAATCACTATACAACTTGGTATACAAGCAATGGCACTTCTAATTCTGCCTTCGTTGATAGCCCAGATTCTGGCACTGTTTCTCAACGTATGTCCTTATCTCCCTTCTTACAAAAATGCAAAAAAACACAAACTATATATCTTTAAAAAAAATAAATTCAATCTTTTTAACCCAGTACTTTAGTGCATGTAGTAACTAGGTTACGTTGTTAATATAATGCAAGATCGGAGTATCGACTATCGAGTCATACTTTATAAGTGTAACTTGAACAAAATCTGAATTAGTCTCACCATGATGAAAATATTGAATAGCATCCGCATGCTTTTAGTAAGAAAATAAAAACAATCAATAATCTTCTAAAACTAGAAATAATTAATCATAAATGGATTGACTCTATTTTGCAAGATTGTAGGTATTATAGTCAAAGCCTTATGAAATAATATAATCTTTGTTTGCAGCAATAAATGGTACCACGCCAATAGGAGACAAGGTATGTAACAGACCTTACATAGATTACAAACAACACATCCAAGGAATACTAATGATTCTTACATAGATTACTATGAGTACCTACCTTGTTTATCTGATACAATGATTATGTAGGCTAATTCAATATGGTTGTACATAGTACCGGGAGGGATGAAAAACTTGATGAATTATATCAAGCAGAAGTATGAAAGTCCCCTTGTCATAATTACCGAAAATGGTAATTGACATCAATTATTTTTTCTTCAACATCAATGCTCATTGAAGTGGATAATGATTCTTTGAAAAAATAAAACAAAAACAAAAACTAAGGTAGTGTAACTATTGACAGGAATGGATGATGCCAAAGAAGATGGTCCAAGAGATGCAAAGAGAATCAGATATCTTAATGACTATCTAACAAACTTGTTGGCTGCAATCAAGTATATGCTTTCACCTTATCTAATAATACTATACCCACCAATATGTTTTTGTTTGTTTTAAAATGATATCTAACCATACATTATATTACATATACTATACATTTGGCATGGCTAGGGATAATAATAGAGGAGAAGATACAATTAACTATTTTAAGTACAAGATATTGTATTATGTACCATAAAATTTCTTAATGTTAACCTATAGAATATATATAGATCATACATCCTACTTTAAATTGTAAGCTATAGTATACACTATTAGAAATTCCTTGACTTTTGTCCATTTAAAGTGTACAAAAATCAACCAAGTTAAAAATAAAATAAAAGATAGTCAATAATTTCTGACCATCAATGGTGGTTCTGAAAAGTAAACTAAAATTTCCAACCACTTTAAAGTGGAAGGAATCAAGAGTAGTTAGTGTTTCGTAATTTTAATAAAAAAAAATAAAATTATTAATTAAGTAAAATCAATAATTACAGTCATATATATATATATATATATATATATATATATATATATATATATATATATATATATATATATATATATATATATATATATATATATATATATATATAT